>NC_042987.1:22200023-22478436 GCF_901001165.1 Salmo trutta | reverse complement strand
GAGCCTTTGATGATCACAGATCCACAAGTATTCCCCTAAATCACAGTGTTGAAATATGTTCTCAAAAATGTCTGTGTTGTTATTTATTTGCTGTTTCTTTTTGCTGCTCTGAAGAGAGCTGGGGGTGGCCTGGCCACTGAGGCTAATGTCCCCTCTAGCTTCCGCTTCAGTTCAGCCGAGTTTAATGCAAAAAGAGGGAGAGAGAAAAAAATCTTTAGAGAACAAAGAGCAGCAATCTATGGAAAAACAAAAGGGCCTAGGCCGGTTCACTCAAGCAAAAAATAGCAGATAAAGGAGCCTCTCTTTGCAAGCAGGAGCAAAGGCGCTTGGTATGTGGGAATGGGAGACTAGCAGCTTTATTTGAAGCCACTCTCTTCATGAATCATTGGAGTGAGGTTGGGCCCAGAGTTAGGACACTTCGGGGATTCCTTTCTCTCTCTCTACCAACTAAAGTAAATGGCCTCGAAGTATCTAGATTTAAAAATATATATATATCGTTTTTATATGATTGGTACAACATTATTTTATGACTTGTAATGTTCTGAGTTCTAGTTTTTGTGTTCACATTTTTTTAATATAGTTTCATTATTGGATTTTTTGGAGGTGCGAGAATGTCAAATTAGAACATAAAATTGACCAAGTGGGTTATATATTTGCCATGAGACATCTTTAGATTATTGTAAGAAATAAATGGTACAATTTTAACACAGGACAAAGTCAAAAAGATTTTGATGATCATCTGCAGCACCTGACTACTCCAGAAAACGGAGACATTACGACCTATGCAGCCAAGGCCCTTTCCCGTTGTCTGGTGTATTATGGGTAATGTGATATGATATAGATGTCACAAGGGCAATCTTGTAAAGCAGAGGGTGCTTCCTCTTGACAAGTACTCTCCTTGTATTGGTGGGAGCCACTGAGTTAGCGCACTGTAAAGTTGACTTTGTACAGCCAAAGCTGTCAACTGACACCAAAGCATTATCCCTCAGGCCACATAATTGCCTGCTCTTTGGGGCAAATGATAAATTTTGCATGGGAGGAGGACCCAAAGGCAGCAGCAGCGAAAGGCCTCAGGATTAGGCCTTTTGAAAGGCTCTGTGAACATCACACCACTAAACATTGTGAGAAGCAGGCAGGCAATCAGCCCGGCCTCCCAGCAGAGAGAGCACACAGACAGACTCCCTGCTCAGCTCAGCCACCAGCCAGCAAGCCCTCTCACTGCTCTACTGCAGCCTTATCAAGATGTCTGCGAGACAGAGGTAATTGTTATGACTTGATGCACAAAGTTAAGAAATAGGAGCGAGCAGCCTGCCGCCGTGCCTTTCCCTCTGCATTGTGGCCCCGTGTAACAGGATAATAAACGCTACTTTATAAATGCAGCATCTGCAGCTCCTCGCCACCAGGGAGAATCCGGCAGAGGCAGGGCAAGACCAGAACCAGCCAATGGCATACAGGAAGGCAGGGAAGTCTGGAGGTGGCATGGGGTGTAAGCTGGAGGAGGAAAGGAAAAGGAAGATGCAGAAGGTTCTGCAGAAAGAGCACAGCTGAACTGCACTGGATAGGACTGTATATAAAGACATGCAGTGACGCAGATTGCTATGTCCATGGCATCTCTCTACTGTGCCCTGCGACTCCCTCTGAGCCTGTATGTTTCTCTGTTCCTCTACAGGGGGATGCCTGACATCCAGTGGATGAACCTGGACCCTCTGAAGCTGATGGAGGAGCTCAGCCAGTTCACCAGTCTGGAGGGCTTCAGGGAAATGCTGGACAAGGCCCAGGTGGGCCACGCTTACATGAACCGCCCCTGCCTGGACCCCAACGACCCCGAGTGCCCCCTCAGCGCCCCCAACAAGGACCTGAGAGAGGTAAGCTAGCGCCACAGTACCCCTATCTCCCTTCCACCTCTCCATCTCTGCCTCTCTATCTCTTTCCACCACCACTCTCCCTCTCTTTTAAAGAAGAGGGTATTTTAGTGAGCCCAATGTGCCTGGTTGTTAAATAAGCTAACTGTTGGCCCTGCCTGTCTGTCTGTCTCCCTCCACAGAGTCCTGACATTGCCGGGCGGCTCCAAGGCGGTTGCCACGGTTTCTCCAAAAAGTTCATGCACTGGCAGGAGGAGCTTATCCTGGGCGGCCGGGTCAAGGACACACAGAATGCTTTGCAGAGGTAAGAGGGGGAGGGGGTGTACACCAGGGCCAGGGGAGGATTGAAGGCAAGTGAAGGGAGTGGAGCGAGGGCAGAGAGGGCCTAGCTAGCAGTGAGGAATCCCTCTGACTCCTTAAAACCTCACACAGCCATGGAATGCCTCTGACTCCTAAGAACCTCACACATCCAAAGAATGCCGCTGACTCCTAAGAACCTCACACATCCGAGGAATGCCTCTGACTCCTAAGAACCTCACACAGCCAAGGAATGCCTCTGACTCCTAAGAACCTCACACATCTGAGGAATGCCTCTGACTCCTAAGAACCTCACACATCCGAGGAATGCCTCTGACTCCTAAGAACCTCACACAGCCGAGGAATGCCTCTGACTCCTAAGAACCTCACACAGCCAAGGAATGCCTCTGACTCCTAAGAACCTCACACAGCCAAGGAATGCCTCTGACTCCTAAGAACCTCACACAGCCAAGGAATGCCTCTGACTCCTAAGAACCTCACACAGCCGAGGAATGCCTCTGACTCCTAAGAACCTCATACATCTTAGGAATGCCTCTGACTCCTAAGAACCTCACACAGCCGAGGAATGCTTCTGACTCCTAAGAACCTCACACAGCCGAGGAATGCCTCTG
The DNA here is from genome assembly GCF_901001165.1 of Salmo trutta. Classification (NCBI taxonomy): domain Eukaryota; kingdom Metazoa; phylum Chordata; class Actinopteri; order Salmoniformes; family Salmonidae; genus Salmo; species Salmo trutta. The sequence continues at coordinate 22,475,645 of NC_042987.1, read as the reverse complement.
ACTCCTAAGAACCTCACACATCTGAGGAATGCCTCTGACTCCTAAGAACCTCACACATCTGAGGAATGCCTCTGACTCCTAAGAACCTCACACATCTGAGGAATGCCTCTGACTCCTAAGAACCTCACAGATCTGAGGAATGTCTCTGACTCATAAGAACCTCACAGATCTGAGGAATGCCTCTGACTCCTAATAACCTCATACATCTGAGGAATGGCTCTGACTCCTAAGGACCTCATACATCTGAGGAATACCTCTGACTCCTAAGGGCCTCACACAGCCAAGGAATGCCTCTGACTCCTAAGAACCTCACACATCTGAGGAATGCCTCTGACTCCTAAGAACCTCACACATCTGAGGAATGCCTCTGACTCCTAAGAACCTCACACATCTGAGGAATGCCTCTGACTCCTAAGAACCTCACACATCTGAGGAATGCCTCTGACTCCTAAGAACCTCACACATCTGAGGAATGCCTCTGACTCCTAAGAACCTCACACATCTGAGGAATACCTCTGACTCCTAATAACCTCACAGATCTGAGGAATGCCTCTGACTCCTAAGAACCTCACAGATCTGAGGAATGCCTCTGACTCATAAGAACCTCACAGATCTGAGGAATGCCTCTGACTCCTAAGGACCTCATACATCTGAGGAATGCCTCTGACTCCTAAGGACCTCACACAGCCAAGGAATGCCTCTGACTCCTAAGAACCTCACACATCTGAGGAATGCCTCTGACTCCTAAGAACCTCACACATCTGAGGAATGCCTCGTATGAAGCAGGATCGGTTTCCTCCTCTGACCCCTGCGTAGGACAGATCAATCAAACATGATGGACAGCCACATAAACTAAAGACAGATTTGTTGTGGAGGGGAGTGGGGAAAAAAGGCAGCCTCTCCTTTAAGTCAGAGAATGAAAAAGGGGACGCCAAAGATAAGTCCAAATACAATGGTGTACTACCACACATTTCTAATGCTAAGGATATTTACATTTTACATTTACGTCATTTAGCAGACGCTCTTATCCAGAGCGACTTACAAATATGTAAAACATCTTGATATACTGCCATATGTATGTAAGACACGTTTCCTGGGCTCTGTTATGTATTATGAATGATTTATTTTATTTCAATTGAATTTAAAACCACAGCACAAATATGGATGGATTGACAGTGTTGGGCCTCTGCCCAGATCACGACCCTGGCAAATCTGGAGGGAGGAATACAGTCATTTAAAGCCACAGAGTTTTTTCCATGATATGATTTACGATAATCTCATTCACATTTTTAACACCACAACTCTCACATCGGTGCCAAGTTGCCTTCAGGGCCATCTGTGCTCGCTGTGGAAAAAGGCATCAAGACACCTGCTTTCACCCGTTCAGGCAATAGAGCCTGAATCTGCATTCAGAAACACTAGCCAACAGCTGAATTCTCCACCCGTTTCTCCACGTACACTGTATACAACCACCTTTTGGTTTATATGACAGCCGAGACAAGAGTCCCCTAACAAGAGGACTCATAACGTTTTTCTGTACTATTTGGGGGGATTTGAATGTGGGGAACATGACTCCTCTGTGTGGCCTGAGCTCACTTGGCTGCAGGCGTCTGACGGTGTCTCTCTCTCTCTGCCTCCTGCAGTGCGGAGGCCCTCCAGACCATGTTTCTCCTGATGAGCCCCAAGCAGCTCTACGAGCACTTTAAGGACGACTATGAGATCCATGACATCAACTGGAATGAGGACAAGGCCACCGCCATCCTGGAGTCCTGGCAAAGGAAGTTTGTAGAGGTATGTATGGGTCAAAAGTGGTACTCATTAGTGCTCTACACCTGGTCAAAAGTATCAAACTATATAGGAAATAGGATGCCATTTGTTATGAAGCCTATGTTTCTGGACCCTAGCTCCCCACCTCTGCCGCCTGCACCTTTCACCAACCTGTCTTGACCCGTTTGAGTAATATGCCGGCAAATAAGAAATCAGAGAACAAATCATAGAGCGTTCTTTAGGTTGGCCTCAGGTTGGCTTGTTTTTCCCTACTCCTTTAAATTTGAGTCATGCTGTTTACCTACCACATGCGTAGAGGACTGGCTTTGGCCCAGGGACTGCAACCTCTGCCTGAATTCCATCAATCCTCAACTGCCTAGTAAACAGAGTCCTCCAAGGCCACTGACAGACTACCAGTTATAGGAACAAGCTGTTTTTGTGATAGCTGACACCCAGCATGCGGACTGAAGGAGTGGGAGGGTCATGCCTCCACCAATGCCCGCTCGCAAGAGAGGAGAAGAGGGAGAGAGTGAACGGGAGATGAGGAGAGGGTCACTGTAAAAACAAAGTGCAGGGTGTTGGGTTCCCCTAAGGTTATCGGCCATTCATGGTGCTGATGGAGTAGCTTGAGGGACCACGTGATCTCATTTGATCCCCTTGACCCTTGCTCTCTGGTATCTGTAGTCCTTATTTGTCAAGCTTCATAGGGGCTCACCTATATCTTGTTTGTGTGTTGTTGGCCCAAAATAGGAAGTTATGGGCATGCCCTGATCAAACTAGATCACTACTACTGGCTTATAATATTCATTAATTAATTAGATTAATGACCCTCACCTCATTTAAAATAAAGTTATTTGTTCCCCCCCCCCCCCCCAGGTGGCTCATGGCAGTATCCCCCAGAACTCCACTTCAGAGATCCACGCCTTCTCCACCACCACCCTCAACGACATCATGAAGTCCTTCTCTGATGTCAGTGTCATCCGGGTGGCTGGAGGCTACCTGCTCATGGTAAGAAGGAGTAACCGACTCTCTCTACTGTAGCTTCATCATTGATATCAGTGGTTCAGTATGGATGGGTATTCACCTGTGCTGAGTTCAAAGTTCAAATCCTCACCCTCTCTCTTCTCTCCCATCCTATTCTAGCTGGCCTACGCCTGTGTGACCATGCTCCGTTGGGACTGTGCCAAGTCCCAGGGGGCCGTGGGGCTGGCTGGCGTGCTCCTGGTGGCTCTGTCTGTGGCAGCTGGCCTGGGGCTGTGCTCTCTGCTGGGCCTGTCCTTTAACGCTGCCACCACACAGGTTCTCCCCTTCCTGGCTCTGGGGATCGGTGTGGATGACATGTTCCTTCTGGCCCACTCCTTCACTGAGACTGGCATCAACATCCCCTTTAAGGTAAACTAGCTACCTCCACTCCCCAAGCCTCCTAGTTCAATCACCTGTAGATCCACTGTAACCTCAAACTTAGTCTCTGTCCCAAAATCATGGCTCTGGTCAACATTAGTGCACTATATAGGAAATAGGGTGCCATTTGTGACGCATACTTAGTTATATTAGTTAGAATGACAACAGTTACTTATATTCATCTACTCTGGCTGGCCTGGCACTAACCGTTGACTGTGTTTTGGTTTACCCCTGCAGGAAAGGACAGGGGACTGCCTGAGGAGGACTGGCACCAGTGTGGCGCTCACCTCCATCAACAACATGATCGCCTTCTTCATGGCAGCCCTGGTCCCCATCCCAGCACTGCGTGCCTTCTCTCTGCAGGTACTAGACTGTGCTGTATGCCCCACTGTTTACACTGCCTAGCTCTGCCATGGAACCAGGAGTGCTAGGCACCCACGCTGAAGGAGACACACACATAAAAAAAATTGGGCCACAGGCTTTTTTAGAAGTGACATTTATTATTATTATTTATTTTTAATTTAGGGGTGGATCAGCTTAATATAGCAGAAAGAATATTGCTTCCATCAATGTAATTGTCTGCATCATTTCCAATCCCCCATATATTTTTTTGGTAAATATATATATCCATACACGCATGCATACATATACACATATATACATACACATACCTGTGGGGGGTGTCTTTGTTCTTTTCCCTTCCTCTTTGTATTGCTCACTGCAGCCTTTATCTCACTCTCTCCCTCCCTCTCCCTCTCCCTCTCTCTCTCTCTCTCTCTCTCTCTCTCTCTCTCTCTCTCTCTCTCTCTCTCTCTCTCTCTCCCTTTCTCCCCTCTCTCCCTTTCTCCCTCTCTCTCTTTCTCCTGTTCTCTCGCTCTCTCTCTCTTTCTCCCGTTCTCTCTCTCGCTCTCTCAGGTGGGGAGGGTGGAAATAATCAGAGTAGGGAGTGGATCAGTATATCACTGGGCCGTCAGCCTCTAGCTCTGTGATCTACCCGCCTCCCCCCTGGGTGGTCTGTGGTGCAGTGAAACCATACCAACTATAATGTCAGCCCCAGGGTGATAGAGTAGGGAGGTAGGAGGGGTTCTGCACAGACACGCAGAGAGGGAAAGGGGGATACCTAATCAGTTGCACAACTGAATGCATTCAACCAAAACGTGTCTTCCTGCATTTAACCCAACCCTTCTGAATCAGACAAGTGTGGGGGGGCTGTCTTAATCGATGTCCAACTGCCTTGCTCAAGGGCAAAATGGCACATTTTTCCAACTTGCCGGCTCTGGGATTCGAATCAGCGACCTTTCGGTTTCTAGCCCAACACTCTTAAAAGCAGCAGCGGCCTTGGGAGTCCCCTTTCCTCTCCCTCAGTTCCCTGGCTTGTTGACTATTTTCGCTGGTGATTTAGGGAGCGTTTTTTTACTTTGTTTGTTTTCTTTTACTTTCTGGGACTGAATCCGAGGCACTAAAACAGCAAGAGAGCTTGAATGTAGAGCCCTTTTTTGTGGAGCTCAAGAAGGCAGCTGTGGAGTCGGGTGGCAGCATTGGAGCGAAGTCATGAACAGGGTTGGCCCCTCTCCTAAACAGTATTTCTCTCTCTCCTTCCCCCCTTTCTCTCTCTCTCTCTCTCTCTCTCTCTTTCTCTCTCTCTCTCTCTCTCCCTAGGCGGCCATTATTGTGGTGTTCAACTTCGCCATGGTGCTCCTCATCTTCCCGGCCATTCTGAGTTTGGACCTGCACCGTCGGGAGGACAAGCGTCTGGACATCCTGTGTTGTTTCTACAGCCCCTGCTCCTCCCGGGTCATCCAGATCCAACCCCAGGAGTTCTCCGATGCCAACGACAACACCACCACCACCACCCACAGCCACGCGCCTGGCACCCAGACTACAACAACCTACACAGGCTCCACCATCATTACCAGCACCCAGATCACCACCACCGTCCAGGCCTTCACCCAGTGTGACGCGGCAGGCCAGCACATAGTCACCATCCTGCCCCCCACCTCCCAGATCTCCACCAGCCCTCCCTCTGTGGTGGTGGCCTCCTCCCCTGTTCCCCCCTCCCCCACCGACTCCTACGGCTCCCAGCTCTTCAGCCCATCCAGCTCCACCCGGGACCTCCTGGCCCAGATGGATGAGTCCAAGGAGGCCAGGGAGTGTGTTCCACTCCCCTTCTTCCGCTGGAACCTGTCAAGCTTCGCCCGGGACAAGTACGCTCCTCTCCTCCTAAAGCCAGAGAGCAAGGTGGTGGTCGTGGTCCTCTTCGTGGCTCTGCTGGGGCTCAGCCTGTACGGAACCACCATGGTCCATGATGGACTCTACCTGACCGACATTGTGCCCCGCGACACCAAGGAGTACGACTTCATCAACGCCCAGTTCAAGTACTTCTCTTTCTACAACATGTACCTGGTGACCATGGACGGCTTTGACTATGCCCGCTCCCAGCGTCTCCTCATCCAACTGCACAACTCCTTCATCTCGGTCAAGTATGTGGTGAAGGACAGCGACCAGCAGCTGCCCCGGATGTGGCTGCACTATTTCCAAGACTGGCTCAGAGGTAAATACAGTTTAATTAAAGGAGACCTTATTTTAGTTCATTCTAGAAGCCCCATAGTGATTCTAGTGTTAGTCAGTGTGTATTTGAAAGGGAACTCCGTCTGTGGTGGGTTCTTGCCCTTGAGGTAGAGAGTTTGGTGATGTCAGGGCCTTTGGAGTGACAGGCTGGGGTTTGATGTTTATCTTTAGTCTAAGGACAAAGGTGGAGGATGGGAGGTGGATGGGAGGTGAGTTAAAGTCTGTGGCGGTGAAAGTTCACCCACATCCAGCAGGGCTGGAGGGCAGATGATATCATAGGAAGGCCAAAGGTTACCTTTTGGCCTCTTCCCTCCGGCTTAACGTTGTTGGAGGTCCTAGACTGGTCGTGAGGAAGTATTACGGTACAGGGTGTTAAGCTATTAAGCTAAAATTAAGCTATCGAGGGTGGGCCGTGGGTAACCAGGTTTGCCGTTCCAAAACATGAGGAACTGAACTCTTCAATCGATGGAGAACTGGAGTGGCATAAAAGACTCTCTCTCTCTCCACTCCTCCCTCGATGCTATGCCTTTCTAGTCAGAATCTCCCTGTAATTAGAGAAAGGTTGTGTGGAACTGGTTTTTAGCTGCAGCGCCAGACTTTGTCATTTGGAAAACACGAAAGGCTTTGCTGGTTAGTTTATTCAGCCCATACACATGAGGAACAGAGCTGTTGTTTTTGGATGAGTGTGTGTGATTGTAGGAGGTTGATATTCAGAACACTCTGTAAAACGTCTTATTTTAATTTGATGACTCATTCTAAACGTGCCAGTCTACCATCATGTTTTCACTACTCTAAAATATAACTCCTAGCATAGTACTCAAAACACCGTCAATAGTTATATGATATAATAACCATGAGAATGTAGTGGTAAAAGTAGATCCGACAGAGATGGCTAACCCTGTGCTGTCCTGTGTTCTTTTTCTCTCTCCTTTAGGACTGCAGGCTGCCTTCGATGCAGACTGGGAATCAGGCAGAATCACCTGGGATAACTACCGTAACGGCACTGAGGATGGTGTTCTGGCCTACAAGCTGCTCATCCAGACAGGCTCCAAGAAGGACCCCTTCAACTACAACCAGGTGTGTACCGTTACAGTGCCATGCCCCTACTGAGTTCAATAGAACTCCGTTTCCCAGCTCTGACCTCAATGGGACTTCCTGGTTAGGTTGAATCACCCCTCAATATGTTAGAAGGTATAGTCCTGCTACTGCGAATGCTAAACCCAGTCTCTCTCTGTCTGTCTACTCCAGCTGACTTCTCGTCGTCTGATGAATGAGGAGGGTCTGATTCACCCAGAGGTCTTCTATATCTACCTGACTGTGTGGGTGAGCAATGACCCTCTGGGCTATGCTGCCTCTCAGGGTAACTTCTACCCTCAGCCTCGCGAGTGGATCCACGACAAGTATGACACCACCGGAGAGAATCTGCGCAGTAAGTAGGCATCTCTTTAAAATCATATTAATCATTTTTAATCAAGTTGCTACCATGATCCAAGTTCATAATGGTCTAGGACATGTGTATCTTTCCTTCAATGTAAAGGTATTGTTGATACTAACAACAGATTGTAAATCTGTGAGAACCTGAGTGTCTAACCTCTCCTCCATCTGTCACAGTCCCTGCCGCGGAGCCCCTGGAGTTTGCTCAGTTCCCTTTCTACCTGAACGGCCTGAGGCAGGCGTCCGACTTCATCGAGAGCATCGAGAGCGTGCGCGCCATCTGCGAGGAGTTCACCCGTAAAGGTGTTCTCAACTACCCCAACGGTTACCCCTTCCTGTTCTGGGAGCAGTACATCGGCTTGCGACACTGGTTCCTCCTGGCGGTCAGCGTGGTGCTAGCCTGCACCTTCCTGGTCTGTGCCATCCTCCTGCTCAACCCCTGGACCGCTGGCATCATTGTAGGTCCCCTCAGCTCAGCATCCCTCCTCCTCTTCTCCTCCTCTTCTTTCTCCTCCTCCTCCTCCTCCTTCCAGGCCTCCCTCCCTCAGCACAGCTCAATAACCCTGCCACAGAGGGAGCGGAGGCCCCATGTCTGGGGAGGGCCCATGGCGGGTTGGCCTGGGGGGTGCTACTCACACCCCCCAGGCCTTTGTCATTCTAATCTGGCCCGGCCGGTCTTAGAAAAGGAAATGCAAAGCCTCTGCTGAAGACTTTACCTCCAGCTCCCTTTGTCAAAAATTGGGGACAGGACGGATCTGCCCAGTCGCGACCTTGGCCTGCTAAACCCATCCATCAGGCCTGGGGGGAGATGGCCTGTCAGCTCAGCGGCTGGGAAACATTTCACACAGCCTGGTGGTGAGGGGAGGGTCCCTGGGCCGCCCGCCTGGTCAGACCGCACTGAAGGGTGACTCTCGTGACCGACCGTTGGGGCTGTAGTGACGCGGTTCAGTCAGTGTGGCACAGGTTTCAGTTGGAATTGGAATGTATTTCATTTCACTATTTAAGTAGTCAGTCCTACTGAAAGACAGACAGCACAATCTTCCCAAACACGTGGGGGGGGGGGGTCCTTTCAGACCTACATGTGCACAGTCACATTGTCTCTCTTTAAGCTGGAGCTTCTATAGTTTCAATGCCTATATGTGGCCGCGCAATAAAACAGGGTTTTATCATTTCCAATTTAACCGTGACCAAATTGGGACCCCTGCAAACATCAGAGGTTCACGAGGCTAAGGATTTTCAAAGTCCTCTCGCTCTCTATCTTATTGAAAATAATGTTCTTCTAGAGAAGTACATTAGTGGTGAAATTGTGTCAGGAGGAATGACAAGTAGTAGAAGGGGAACGGTGAGAGTCCATATTGTATTTTGTCTGACACTGTCACTCATCTCAGCAACCTTGAAAGAGGGAGCAGCCAGGGACGGAGAGTGAGACTAGAGCCTGAGTGTAATTCAATGCCGTGCAGTTGACAGTGAAAACCTTTTGAATGTAGGGTCAAAAATGATGTCGGGTGAAGACCTAACTCTTACCTAAAATAGTATTATGGAAATAGGCACACACAGTTGTGGGTGCAAGACATAACTTTTTCTCTCTTCATCTCTAGCACGTTTACCTACACTTCAATGGTTGTGTTTCATTGTGACTCCAGAGTTTGAGGCAGTGTCTAACCAACCCGTGTTCCTCTCCTCAGGTCTTCATCCTGGCCATGATGACGGTGGAGCTGTTTGGTATCATGGGCCTGATCGGCATCAAGCTCAGTGCCATCCCAGTGGTCATCCTCATCGCCTCTGTGGGCATCGGCGTCGAGTTCACTGTCCATATCGCACTGGTAAAAAACCTCCCTGACTCTATTGGGCAGGGTACAAAACAAAGACAATGAAGATAAGAAGTGTTGTCAGGGATGGAATGATGATGTAGCCACTAGTTACTACTTTTTCCCATGAGTCTGTTCTACTGGACAGCCTGACCCTAACCCTCTGCCTCTGTCCGCTCTCCTGTCCCCAGGCCTTTCTGACGGCCATAGGCAATAGGAACAGGCGTTCTGCGGTGGCCCTGGAGCACATGTTTGCCCCTGTGATTGACGGGGCCATCTCTACTCTGTTAGGGGTCCTCATGCTGGCTGGCTCCGAGTTTGACTTCATCCTGAGGTGAGTGTGAGAGACTTCACTTCTGCCAGGGCAAATTCCCCCATTCCCCCCAGTCCATATGTCGTCTTACGGAGGAAGTGGTGGTGTTGTGTTTATGTTGCTGAGGGGTAGGCTGAGGGGTAGGCTGAGGGGGCTGATGCATGGAGACAATTGTCTGTTTCCCCCTGGGTGAGGGAGCCAGTGTGGGTGGGGGGTCAGGGGTGCATGCAGGTGGGAATGCGGACCCCCACCTGGCCCTGTCTGTCAGTCCTTTGTGCTGCTGCCTGCCTGCCTCCCCCAGCATCCTAATGGCTCCACCCTAATAGCACAACAAATGGAGAAAACAGCAAGGGTGTGGAACAGCTGCTTGTAAACATGTAAACGTTTGACTACCCACTGGGTGGTGGTGACTCGCACACATGCATACACCACACATACGAGCACACACACACGCATGTAAACACACACATACTATTTTCATACGGAATCTGTAAACATGCCAATCATCCGGTTGAAAGCTTTTGTGCCCAAATAGGGCACCGCAATAAAAAAAGGGTTTGAATTGGTCAGTTGTACCCCTACCAGAAGTCACCACCACAACCCTCACTCCCAACCAAGACCTCTGGCTTCTGTTGGATGGTCATTTTTTCTCTGCCAAAATGCATCAGTGGAAAAAAGCGAATAGCAATGTTTTCAGCTGAATCTGGCTTCAGCTGAAACTAAACCACAGCCTTGAGAACAGCCTCAAACAGGCCCATGACATAAAAATCGCTAACTGAGAAAGCAGGGCAGCACACTGAAAATATAAATACGCTCAGGGTGGCTTTTTGGCAGAAACGCTCCAAACTTCTCTAAGTGTTTGAGTCAAGCAACATGGTGGTACTGGGAAGGATTGTTTTCCCACCAAAAATGGAGAGAAGGAAAAAGAGACGAGAGAAGGACAAGAACAACAGGGTGGGAAAGAAAGAGGAGTGAGGAATAGAGAGTTGGGAGGAGGAGGGTGGCTGGTTCTAGGATAGTGGTGGAGCTTGGATGCTTGGTTGGAGAACTAAGTGTTGTGGTGGTGGTGGCTAGCAGGCAGCACGAGGAGAGCATTCACACTAGGAGGTCCTGTTTAGATGTAGCAGAGGAGAGCAGAGCCATCCCTCTAGCTGGGGAGTAGCATAAATACATTGCTGTAAACATCTCCTGGCGGTGGTACCGTGGATAAACAGCCCAGCGAGCTCAGCGGCCCCTCTCCAAAGGAGCCACCCTTTCCAACCCCTGACTCCGAATGGAAAAGATTACAGTTTATATAAACAACAGAATTCCTAACACTAGGTCTTCTCTGGAGGTCTAACCCAACCAGGCCGTGGATAGTTTAGGTACTCTCTTCTTTTTTTTTACCCCTTAAATAAATCAAGCTCCACTTTTGGAATGTTGACTTAGTAAAATAAACAAGTGACGTTTTTTCTTGCCTTTTCCCAGATGCAGGATAGTTATTATAGTGAGTGGTTGTATCTAACGAGTATCTAACGAGTTGAGTTGGACGGTAACTAGACGTGAACAGAGATGGTGGTTTCTGTTTCATCTGGTTTTCTACTCTTCCTTAGGGTATGTGTGTTTTCATTTGAAACTACATTCAGGGGCATAAGAAGTGACCAGTCACGTGTGTGTCTTTTCAAAGTCAGTCATGGTTGAGAAGACTGAACTGAAATGATTGGTGAAGTATTTGGTCATAACAAGTTAAGTTGAGGGATAGATTCTCAGAGTAAAACAGGGAGGTATCCATTTGCCTTGTTAAAGAGACAGACATAGGGATAGTAGAAGAGTAAATGGGAGGGTGCAATAGGAGCACAAGGGGAAATAAAGGCAAGCGCTATACCAAACTTTAAGAATGACCTTCCCTTCTGAGGTGTGACACGAACGAAGCCGGTGTGGTAGAGTCGGGGCAGGGATGAACGAAAGTTCCAGAATGCTATTATCCTTGTTCTTGTTTTTCATAATCCACTCTCTTTTTCTTACCTCTTTAAGTCTGGACCACAGTTAAAAGAGCTGAGCTCTCTGTTTTCTGTTAGTGTTTAAGTGGAGTGCTCTCTAATTTTCTCATGCGCTCTTTCTTGTGGCAACCTCAGCCCTCCCTCAGAGCACAGAGAGGCTCACAGAAACCCAGGCAACCTCACAGCTCTGTAGCCCATTATAGAGTACCCATTCACCACGCAACCATTTAGGGCAGAGCTAGGAACCACAACAGCTCCATACAATTCCAAGAGAGACAAAGACGAGGCTCTCAACAGCATTGGGAGCATCAAAGGCTGTTTTAGTTGGAGCATGTTGAGAATCTGATTTACCCCCTGCCCTTAACACACAAACACAATTTTTTTCCAGAGCAGCTTCCCATCCACTCTGGTTCTCTTCAGATACCAGACTAAGTATATGGTTTCCTCTCTGTTCTCATTACAAAGGCACACTGACTGTATGTACACTACCTGTATCTCTACTATCATGTGCGGCCCACTCCACACACTAATCAGCAGTGACGTTGAATACCAAACAGGATAGGATGAATAGTAGCTCTGGGACACATCCAAACAGCAGGCCTTGTCTATCTCTCTCATGTAGTGTCTGTGAGGTGTAATGTGATTTAGCTGACGTAGGCAGGCGGCTCGGCAGGCAGGAAGAGCAAGCAGGCTCCACTGGCCAGCCCAGTATAAACATAGAGGTGCCTTGCCCTCGCCACACTGAAATTGGAGCTCAATGACTTTGGATATTAAGTTGTTAAAGGGAAAATTACATTAGCAGCAGCGGCAGCAGCAGCTCGGAGGCCAGGAGGGGCACGTTTCTTCTCCCCAGCCTGCAGTCAGACAGGGGAGGGGAGGGGAGGGAGGGGCCTGGCGTTTCTGACGTGTAGGATCTGCTGGCTAATGTAAACACATATTTTAAGGAAGTGGCAGTGCTGTAGATAGATGAGGGCTCCCAGAGGGAGAAAATGGAGCCCAGGAATTTTCTTCCAACTTGTCAAGTTGCCAGTAGTAAAGAGGGACGGACAGAGGGAGAGAGGAAATTGAGGGGAAGGGGGGGGGAAAGGGAATGAAAAATAATGAGGAAAGTAGAGGCAAACATAGGGCTTGAGGGAGGTGGTCTGATTCTATCTACCCCCAGCTCTGCAATGTCCTCCCTTCCAGTGTGTCCTCATGTCACCTGTTTACTAATGTGCCTGAGTGCTGGTGGCGCTGAGAAGGAGCCTTGGTGACTGAATGTTCTTTCTGTGATGGTTGTGTTCCAGGTACTTCTTTGCGGTGCTGGCTATTCTGACCGTGCTGGGGATCCTGAATGGACTGGTGCTGCTGCCCGTGCTGCTCTCCCTCATGGGCCCACCCCCGGAGGTCACCCCGGCCGACAACGGCAGCCGCCTGCCCACCCCGTCGCCGGAGCCCCTCCCCCCTCCCATGACCCACCACGGCTACTACGGAGGACACGGTCCACAGGGCCCACGACAACAGGCCTTCTCAGAGTCATCGGACTCTGAGTACTACTCTGAAACGACTACCACATCAGGAATTGGGGAGGAGTATAAGTACTGTGACCGCAGTCCTTACATCACCCCTCCTACCTCTCATATACTACTGGAGGACAGCAAGAACCCCAGCTTCCCCAAACTCACGGTACGATAGTGCCACTGTATAGTTGCTACTTCATACATGATACTGCCCAAATACAGTATGATATGTGCATTGCATTGTTATTAACAATGAAAATCATGATTGTAACCTATCATGCCTATTATCGTTCTGCTCTTCCAGGTGGTGAAACCGTTCAAAGAGGGCCCGACCGTAACCGCTCAGAAAGATCTCTTAAATGAGTCTTCTCTGAATGCGGTGACTTCGGTCAGCTCTCAACTCACGCAGTGGGATAACAAACATGATTACAAATCTGACCAGGGACCCAGGAGGCAACATTTACCCAGTGACAGGACCCAGGGTCCTGAGAGGACTAATCACTGTGGTCCCAGGTCTCAGACCAACAGAGGGCCTCATCAGAACAGGACTAAGATGCCGGCCTATAATGGCGGTACCGCGCCCAGTAGTGCTGTTACTACCATGGTTACGGCCACAGCCTCTGTGACTGTGGCTGTGCACCCCAGCTTGCCGGGGGCCTACCATGGGTACATGCACGAGGGCTACGTGGACAGTGAATCAGACTGTTTTGAGGACACTAAGAGGACTTCACCATCTTGTGGGAAAGCTACCCAATCTTCCAAGCGTGAATCCTTGGAGGTTGAAGACCTGGAATCTGTACAGAACCAGCATCAGGCGAACCAGGCACAAGGTGAGTCTCACGCTGAATCTAAAACACCGTTTTACATACTTGGACTTTTAATTTTATGGTAGATCAACATTAGGCTATATTAGCACATTTTTACATTAACATTCTGTTCATAAGCTGTCTGTGTATGTCTCTGTGTGTGCAGTTATGACTGCTGTTCCAACAATGGTTCTCACTGTCCTCTTTCTTCCTTCTTGTGTTCCAGTTGGCCCACGGATCCAGGCAGCCAAAGATTACTAGACACCCTGCTACCCCACCCTGTCCCCTATGTCTGGAATCCATTTCTGGCTGGCTGCCTCTCACTTGGGAGCTCCCGATACCCAGCCCTTTCACTTTCAACTGTACATAGACCTCACACAGACGAGGATTTATTTTTAAAGATATTAAAAAAGGTCGTTTTAAGAATATATAAATTTATGAATATATATTTTAATACTAAATAGAGGGAAACAACTATTTAAAAGAGTACTGTATAACTTGGGTATTCTCTTGTGTAAAACTCAGATGTATAACATGATTCGGGGGGGTTTTCCTCCCTTTCTTTAGATTAAGAAGATGTGCTATATGTAAAAAAGTTCAGAAAAGTGAGACGTTAAGATATTAGGTTATTGTGTTTGTTTTTTTGCTGCTACACTTCAAAAAATGGAAATTATTTGCAGTACCCCCCTCCCCCGATCTATGTTGAGAAATCATTTTAGATGTTCTAGATGTTCTTACGCTAAGGGTGGAGGGCGTCTTATTGATTAAGCTCTGCAACACATAATGATCTATTCTGATTCTCCATCGTTGGTTATGATTGCACTGTACAAATACAAACAAGCTCAGTAAATCTTTTTTTCCTTCTAACAATAACCATTGTGCCTTCACAACACCTTCCCTCTTGAAATGCATAAGCACAGTACATATATTCAAAGTTCGACATAAATATGTCGTGTTTGTTTGAGAGCATCCTTTCACCGTTTTTATTTTGCGTTTAGAATCCCCAGATATGTACTTCATTTACTAATGTGACATGATGTACAGATTTAGCAAAACAATAGAATCTCCCACTTTGGCTTCTTCCATAATACATGGGCTGTTCATCCAGAATAATGCCTGTGTTCAGACAGTACATTAATATATTACCATGTATTTGTCCATTTCAATTAACCTGTAGCTCTGGAAGTCTGTGTGCAGTCAGCAACTTGACTTGTGTCACTTTGGGTTGAAGTTTCTTGAGCGTCATTCATTGTGCCCCAGCTCACTGGCATGTTGCATTATGTTCATTGTCTCGTTGTTATTTTGCAGTCTACATGTTTTATTACTTGAAGGAGCTGTTAAGGGTTTTATTTCTTTCCTGAGTTTATCTAAGCTGTACATTGGGTAAGGTCAACTTTGTCACCCCCCTTGTCCTCCAACTTAACTGGGGTCTAGGGGGTAATATTTGACAAATGCTGGTTGTTTCCCCAATCTTATTCTGAAAGGGAATTTAAATCAAATGCAAAGGGATTTTTTTTCTTTTACATTTTTTTGGCTGCTTTAGGGTTGTGGTAGACATTATTTCAACCTTGTGCAATTGTTGACTAGGTAATGCATTTTGAACAGGACAACTACTCCAAGACCCACTTCCTGTGTCATGGAGGAAGTCTGTGCAGTCACATGCTCTTCCCCTGTCTCTCTCTCGCTCTCTCTCTCTAGTTTGTGTAGGCCTCATGCAAGCCAGCATTTCAGTGATTTTGTTGTTATTTCATTTTTTACCTTTGTATTATGGTCAAAGTTGGTCGTTCAGTTGGTCACATCACTGCCAATTTAAATGCAGGGAAATGTAATAGATTTAAGTGGCAGCTTGGGTTTCTTTTGTTCATAGAGTTATGAAAGAAAAATAAAGTAGCTACTGTGCATTCTGGAACTAAACAAAAAAATAATATGTTTCAAGTACAACCGACATTCATTCACTGCTTCAATACAGAAATACATGAGGGTGTAAGTTATAGGAGTGCTAGGGTAGGGGTTGGGGGTTCTGCATAGAGTTGTAGTTTTATTTCAAATGTATGACATGCCATATAAATTATTTATATACAAATTTTATTTTTGTAGTTTGTACAGATGTTAGTCACTAGACTGAAGTTCTATTTTTAAAGAGTAAATATATATTATATATAATTATATCTATTGTTGCAGAGTTGTTTTTGTTTGTTTGCTTTTATTTTTGGGAGGGGGGGGTTGTCCACAATGAGTAGAGGGGGTTTCAGACAGACCCTATGTTTTGTTTTTTGGAGAGAAGGGTTCACTTGAAAATGAAGGAGAGGTGTGGCAGACACTGTCCACCATATTTAGTTTCCTCGCCTTTCCTTCTTCATGTAATTAATTGAAGTGTTATTACTCTTTTTGTCGATGTCTAAAACACTGTGACTTCCGAAAACTATGCTCAAGAAAACCCTTGTGTGACCATTATTTTCCCTCACCTTCTATAGGAATTGAACTAACAAAATAAATTCAAATGGAGAAAAAAATAATAATCCTATCTGTTTCCATGAGTCTTTTCTAAATTAACTCGGTGTGTTTTTTTCTGTTATTAACACAGTCAACAGCTTTATCACCTCCCTATGTCATCTTACAACTTGTTGGTCACAGATCTGTTTGCTGGGTAAATACACAGTCCTGTTTAATAGCCCTGCTGACCTCCACAAGTTCTCCAGGGCACATTGTTGAGAAGCTCATCAAATAACAAATATTTAAGATTGTGTCTCCAAAACTCATTCCATCAACTTTATTGTGACACAAGTAGTGGACACAATCCTGACCTGCTGTCAATCATTTTCTTTCCAGCACTCCAGTCTCCTTTTCACCTTTTCATTCGCGATGACATCACAAATCCCCATAGGACCAACTCCTTGAATGCCCTACTCCTTGAAGTTTGCAGTTCTCAAAAAAAACATTATTTTCCTCAAAACATATTTTTTATTTACCCATTAGTGTGTACTTTACTGTATTTATACTTGGGATATCACTTTTTAAGAGGAAAAGTTCAAAAATCACTGGAGGACATCTTTAACCCCAAGCCAAGTTATTTTATATACAAATTATGATTTGGTCATGGAGGAAGGGCTCTGTTAAATCTGTATCGCTGAAGCATTTAATTGCGTGATAGAAATGTAAAGGTAAATTCCAATTGAGCCTATGCAGCGTTCCAATTGAGCCTATGCAGCGTTCCAATTGAGCCTATGCAGCGTTCCAATTGAGCCTACGCAGCGTTCCAATTGAGCCTACGCAGAGTTCCAATTGAGCCTATGCAGCGTTCCAATTGAGCCTATGCAGCGTTCCAATTGAGCCTATGCAGCGTTTACCCTAAATGTCATCTCTGCTAACATGGGAACATTGCCTTAAAATTTCAATCACGCTGTAATCTGGAATTTCCGTCATATGGATTGAACAGAGCCTTCCCACTATTTCCCCCTTCTGTTGCGGTGACAAATGCTCAGACTTCAGCTAGCCAATCTTTGCTGCTAGCTTGCTGATGCTTGGAGGAATAATAAGGGTCAGGTACAGTTCTACTAAAGTAGACTAGGCCTCATTGTTATGACTACAACACCACTGTCCCCCAAACAACAGGTCCACCTGTGTAGATGAAAACTGTATGCTGTAAATTCCTGTGCTTCCCACAACATCTAATTTGTCAGCTACCTGGGTCTTTCGAAGTTACTGTTATGCCCCAGAGCCTTGGTAGAGGGAAGGTGGGTGAGGGGAAGTCTCCTGAGGTATAAGCACACAATGTACATAGGATAGTTCTTCACCATATTACAGTTAGTTGTATGGATTATATTGGTGTGTGAAAGGAAGATTTAACTTCAAAGTGCTACATTTCAATCAAATTGAAAGTATCAGATTAATTGGAACTCAGAGAACAGCCACATTTTCGATCAATCATTAATTTAAAAGCAACAACATGCTGCTATGTTCCCATTTAGGGCCATCATTTCAATGCCTATAGCCTACCTATGAAGATGATTATATTTTACAGTTACAGATACCATGTGTGTGTTATCTACTTTCTATTTCCCATTCTAAAGAAGTGGTAGTCAATATTTGGAGCTGTACAGAAGAAGCGCAGTAGTTGGTATTCAGACTTACCTTATGCAGGTGGATAACAGGCTTGCAGGCGTGGTTCCCTTGCGTGCTGAATCAATTTAATTAAACCGCTGAAAAACCTCCCACTTACTGACCAACCAATTTTCTCGTGGAGATTTCATTCAATAGGGTTTTTAGTACATTTATATAAAGCCATCTCTTTAAATTTGGTGTACCTTTAATTTGAGTTTTCTCCACAGACTCACTAAAATATATGGAGAGAATGGTTCAGAATATTAGGGATCAACTTGGAAAGCGTTTATGCACAAAATATATTGGTGATGAAAAAAATCCTGAAAGATGCCATATTCAGTTCAATGCCTGAAATATTGGAAAGTGAGAAAAGTGTACAATAGGGGTTGAACAGTAGTCCTATAAATCTCCCCTAATCAACCTCACTAATCATGGAACTGTGATGACAACGGTCCAGTAATTGTGAACCATGCGCCAGGCTCTGCGTTCCCTAATTATTCAAATAGGCTACATGTCCCAAATTATTGCACAACTTGTAACATGTTAGCCTAATATGATCTACTATGGCTAGCGATCCATACAAACAACCACACGAACATGACAGAGGAATGAAAGGTAAACTAACAATGTCATGTAATGATGCAATAAGGAAACTAATATTAAAGTGACAGTTATAAATGTATGAGGGCAAAACTGACTGGGGCTACAGATAGTGGCTAATATTTAACATGATACAAATTGTAAACAATACAGTGAAAAGTTGGGGAATATAATTAAAACATTCTAGAAATCATAAATCAACCTGGTAGTTTTAGCACTATATTTGCGCATGGCTACAGAGGCCTATAACTTGGGTCTCCAAATTTCATCCCTGCAAGTTATAAGAACAGTATTTCGTAAACTTTACAGTGAAAAGTTGATATGCTTCAGTTTGCTGCCATGTGACTGGTTTCACATGTCTCCAGCGATCATAAGGTAACATTTTTACATTTTAGTCATTTAGCAGACGCTCTTATCCAGAGCGGCTTACAGTAGTGAATGCATACATTTCATACATTTCATTTCATGCATTTTTTTGTACTGGCCCCCCGTGGGAATCGAACCCACACCATGCTGGCGTTGCAAACACCATGCATTTACATTACATATATGTCATTTAGCAGACGCTCTTATCCAGAGCGACTTACAAATTGGTGCATTCACCTTATGATATACAGTGGAACAACCACTTTACAATAGTACATCTATATATATATATTTTTTTTTGGGGGGGGGTTACTTTATCCTATCCCAGGTATTCCTTAAAGAGGTGGGGTTTCAGGTGTCTCCGGAAGGTGATGATTGACTCCGCTGTCCTGGCGTCGTGAGGGAGCTTGTTTCACCATTGAGGTGCCAGAGCAGCGAACAGTTTTGATTGGGCTGAGCAGGAACTGTGCTTCCGCAGAGGTAGGGAGGCGAGCAGGCCAGAGGTAGATGAACGCAGTGCCCTTCTTTGGGTGTAGGGACTGATCAGAGCCTGAAGGTATGGAGGTGCCGTTCCCCTCACAGCTCCGTAGGCAAGCACCATGGTCTTGTAGCAGATGCGAGCTTCAACTGGAAGCCAGTGGAGTGTGCGGAGGAGCGGGGTGACGTGAGAAAACTTGGGAAGGTTGAACACCAGACGGGCTGCGGCGTTCTGGATGAGTTGTAAGGGTTTAATGGCACAGGCAGGGAGCCCCGCCAGCAGCGAGTTGCAGTAATCCAGACGGGAGATGACAAGTGCCTGGATTAGGACCTGTGCCGCTTCCTGTGTAAGGCAGGGTCGTACTCTGCGAATGTTGTAGAGCATGAACCTACAGAATCGGGTCACCGCCTTGATGTTAGCGGAGAACGACAGGGTGTTGTCCAGGGTCACGCCAAGGCTCTTAGCACTCTGGGAGGAGGATACAATGGAGTTGTCAACCGTGATGGCGAGATCATGGAATGGGCAGTCCTTCCACGGGAGGAAGAGCAGCTCCGTCTTGCCGAGGTTCAGCTTGAGGTGGTGATCCGTCATCCACACTGATATGTCTGCCAGACATGCAGAGATGCGATTCGCCACCTGGTTATCAGAAGGGGGAAAGGAGAAGATTAATTGTGTGTCGTCTGCATAGCAATGATAGGAGAGACCATGTGAGGATATGACAGAGCCAAGTGACTTGGTGTATAGCGAGAATAGGAGAGGGCCTAGAACTGAGCCCTGGGGGACACCAGTGGCGAGAGCACGTGGTGCGGAGACGGATTCTCGCCACGCCACCTGGTAGGAGCGACCTGTCAGGTAGGACGCAATCCAAGAGTGAGTCGCGCCGGAGATGCCCAACTCGGAGAGGGTGGAGAGGAGGATCTGATGGTTCTAGAAGGATGAGAGCAGAGGAGAGAGAGTTAGCTTTAGCAGTGCGGAGAGCCTCCGTGACACAGAGAAGAGCAGTCTCAGTTGAATGACCAGTCTTGAAATGCTCTACCAACTGAGCCACAGGGAAGACCGAGGTAAAATGAAAAACAATTGTAATTTATATCTATCCTTATCCAAACGGCTAACTAATTCATGTAGATCTTACCAATAGCTCTTATAAAGTAAATTACAGTGTTATTTCTATTTGAAAAATATAAAGTAGACGTTGTTCCACTTGGAACCAACAGGTTGCTCGACCTTATTCATCGTTTGATCGTGTGTAAAACTGGTCGGTAATAGCTGGCTTTTGGCTGATAGAAAATAGAAAAGCGAAAAATAAAATTGCCACTGGTCTATTGTCCGGGAGAAGAAGAAATAATGTTTTTTGCCTATTCATTGATGGAAATACCAGTCGATGTAAATCATTTGACTTGTCATGCTGATTGGTCTATAGGCACATTTGCATAATTTAGTGGAATTAAATTGTCGAGTGTTGACAGTACATTCGTTATGTATCGTATTGATCACGTGTACAGCATACGGATACAGAGCCTTTGAGCGGAAAATCTTTCAGAGAGCGCGAGAGCTGCTGCTACAGCATCTAAAACAGCGACTGCAAGACATGCTTTATCAATTGTTTGAAACCTGAATGTTTTACTACATATTATGAGGCATGTCTTACCTTGCTTCAAAGTAGGCTAACAAAAATCAGAATGCAGTATCCGTGGAGGCAATTATTTTATATCAACTTTCTTCCATTGTCCAGTAGCCAATGTCAGAATCTTAGTCATATTAGCAACCCATGCTAGTTGTTGCATATTAGATCTCCGCTCTTTCTACATTTCTAAAATATATTTTCATCTCTGTCACATGAAACAGCTTGCGTGTGGTGCTTTTGAAAATCCGGCTAATTCAATTATGGAACGAACATTTGTGCGCAGCCTGCTGCCTTGTGCGCATTGCTGTGCTTATAATGTGAAGAAATCAAAACGTTTTTTAATGTAGCCTAGGCCTACTGGTTGTATGAATGTGGGCTCTGTCGTCCCACAACTGTCCCAGAGTGTTTGGAATACTATATTTATTTCTCCATATGTACAAGCTGACCAATAGAATAGGTCCACTTTTGAACTATGCGGGATAGTAGATTGACATAGGCTAGTGATTTTGCTGTTCTTACTCATGTTGTTGGCTGAGGAAAGGTACACGTGGACAGCTATTCTAACATCTTCAAAGTGTGCATCATAATTAGGTAAAAGAACCGCATCCTTGACTTGCATGTTCTGTTAATAGGAATTACCATAATCTAAATGTGATTTCTGTCATTCTGACCATTGTGGGTGGATGCCCAAATCAGGTTATATGGGTCCGGTACATTTTTCAAATGTCTGGTAAATTAAAATGCTGCCGGTCAAATGTCCAGTGTCACGTTTTCCTAATGGAAACCCTGTAGTAGACACATCTCTGCCACGCCTTCATTTCTGGGATCTCCAACAGAAAGAATAGCTGGCTAAAACATGCGTTACCTCATGCCTAAATTGAAGGTCAGAATACGAATAGAGAGAAAAGTGCATCAAAAGGTAATTAAGTCGGGTCTCAATCGGCCCAATGGAGGGCTCAGGTCAGCGTGACCGTGTGACTGCATCACAGCCTGGTTTACCTCAAATCCTGGTTTACAATTCTCCTCCAAACAGTGTCCAGGCAGCCTGTAACCTAAGGGGCTGTCCTCTGTCTCCAACCCAGGATTCACTCTCTCTCACCCTCACAAATCTAGCTTCACCTAATGGTTGATGGGAACCTGGATTTTCCCACAGGAATTATTACATTGTAACTGTGTTTGTGATGACAAAGGTGGTTGAGATATTACTCATAAAGATAATGCTGCAAACATTAAAACTTTGTTTTAAAGTAATCCGACATAGTTTTAAACACAGTCCTTGAAAATTATTGTTTTTGTTTTACGGGTTAATGAACTATAACGCATGACATAAGTGAATTGAGGCCATGCTTACAAAATGCATGGCTGGATGCATTTAGAACTACTGTATGTGGTTCTAACAACCCAAACTAGGGGATACAAGATAAACATGTTTTGATGGCATTGGTTTTAACAAGTTAATTTAGATACGTTTTTCCAGACATCTTGAAAGCCTAGTTATTTTTGTTTATTTTTTTTAACGACACTGGAGGTCTAGGGGACATGTTTCACAGCTTCCGTTGGGAAGCCCGGAAACGTTTGGTACTGACGTAACTTTAACTGCCTCTTACTGTGGACCTCCGTGACGTATGCTTCAACAGAAAGCAGCAGGCTGATGGTGGGGGTTGATATGGCACTGCTCATTCATGCCTGCTCCCTGCCTGGCACAGCGCTGACTGCATGGGCACCGATGCCAAGAATCAGACTGAGTGGCACTTTGCACAGCAGCAAAATCATGGGGGAGTTCTATTCTGTGAACTGTTCCTTCTCCTGTCTTTATCCCACCCGCTTCTATGAACTTTATCAAGACAGATTAGTGTTGAAGTTTGAAAAGGGGTGGAAGGGAAAGAGAGCATGGGGGAGAAACATGTGTGTGTGTGTGGGGGGGGGGGGGGGCTGTGGCATGGGGATGTGTGGAGGCTGGCAGTAGCTGAAAGACCTTATTCACTTTAAATAGCTAGCAATATACAGTATGGGTGAGATAACAGCTGACATCTTTAACAACAGATAACTAGATCTTGGAGGCAAAAATCAGGACCAACCAGTCTCTGTAAAGAATTGGCAAAGGAGAAAAAACTGAGGGGGACAAAAGAGCTAACACATGATCTGCTGTGCATCTTGGGTGGCCTGAGTATGAGTGCCCATTGTTGTTAGAATTCAATAGGGCTGATTAGTAAGAAGTGTATGTGTGTGTGTGTGCGCGCACAGCGCGCTGGAATGCTTGTTTGAGTTTGTGTGAGGGGGTGTTCTGTGTTTGCACATTTGCAGCAACAGTGGAAAAAGTAAAAGAATGAATAGAAATAAAAAAGTACTAGCTGACAACATACCTCCTAAATGTTCTTCCTTCTGGAGTCTTCAGTTGGAGTAATCCCTCTAAAGCACTGTGAAACATTTTAAACTGGGTATATAACTTAGCTTTAGAGATAACTTTAGAAATAACTAATGCCATAGTTTTCAATGGCAATCATTATCTTACATAAATGTATAATAAGCTACATAGTTTACTAACTTAAAACTAATAGTCAGTTACTCATTTACTACTCATTTACTACAAACACAATGTAAAACTTGATGCAATGTGCATTGTGTTTGTGCAGGCATGCACCTATAGAATATTGCTCCTATAGAATGTTGCTCCCTCCATTTTGTTTCTTCTAATCAGTCGTCTGACTACACTCCATCATGCAGAGAAGAGATCAATATTTACTAAATGTATGTCAAGCTCACAAATGTGTTTGCAATTTATACATTCTCTCTGACTGGAGGAACAATATGAATTTCCAGGCCGGCCCCTGCAGTGTAAACATGTTTTAAATAAACAGGAACCAACGTAATGCCCTTTTAATTGATTATTTCTGGCCCGCCGAGTTTACAGAAGGGCCTGAATATAAACTCGTAATGCAAAACTAGTGTATAGAAGTGGTTTGTTTGGTTAAAACAAGAACAATTTGAATGGCAGCAACATCAGGGTTGGTTGCGTTGTGTTTCCATGATTGGGGCTCCGTTTGGGGACGAAAGACCAGTGAATCCATGCTGGCTGTTCTTTTACAAATTACACACACCACAGCACAGTGTGAATACGAAAAAGACTCAGACTGGGTTCTAAATTATAAATTGGAAGGGAGAATAATCATACACTCTTAGAAAAGGGGTGCTATCTAGAACCTAAAAGGGTTCTTCAGTTGTCCCCATAGGATAACCCTTTGAAGAACCCTTTTGAGTTCCATGTAGAACTCTTTCCACAGAGGGTTCTACATGGAACCCGAAAGGGTTCTACATGGAACCAAAAAGTGTTCTCCTATGGGGACAGCCGAAGAACCCTTTTGGAAACCCTTTTTTCTAAGAGTGCAAGGTGGCATGGCATTGTAGAGCAATCTGGAGAGGAAGAGATGCAGAGAATTATAATTAAACACATGCAAGTGGCAATAAAAGCTAATGAAGGCATAGTGCAGACTGGCAGGCATTTAATGTGGCCGGCTCAACATGGCGTATAGCTGTGGGAGTTGCACCGTATGCCCCTCGCTCTGCGCAGACATCTCAGCTCTGTCCATTAAAAGGATGCTTGAAACCAATGCTAACAGCACATTGATATGTTTCTGCACTAGGCTATTTATGTTCCTTTTTATGTTCTCCCTAGGCTAACATACCTCTCTTTCTGTTCTGAATCTGAAAGTGAATAGGATACTTTATTAGCCAAAATAGCATATCATAGCATATGTTAGGCCCTATATCTTGATCCTAACCATGATTTTCTATAGCCTACAACTGTAAAAACTGCATGGTTAAAAGTATAGCACTAAATACATAATAAAGTGCCATTTGGGATGCATCCCAGGGCTTTGGCTTGCTGTTCTGTTCTATTCCAGACCAGAAGCCTGTCTGTTCTCTGCTCTGCAGTACACTGAAGTACTTCTCCACAGGGTGGAGTATTGCAGTGCGACTGAGCACCAACGGGGAAATTGTGAAAGACAGAGTGGCCCTACGGACTACTTACCACATGTAGAAACGAGGAAAACTCTGCTCAAGCATAACAGCTGCTCCAGGAAAGGGCTCTGAAGAAAGACTGTTCCCATGGGGACCTGCATTACTTACTACTCTAATACTGAGTGGAGGACTGACTGTCATCAAAGCTACAAGTCTAACTGTAGTTATTTGATTAAGGCACGTTTTATGTCTGTTATAGTTTAACTCTACACTACAGTGCTTGGGTAATTATGTTGGACGCTGTAAACATAATTTCTAAAGGCTGACACTGTAAGGTGCTAAGCACTAAGAAATGTTTTCAGCTACAGTGTAATGGTTTGACTTGGTGGTGGTTTAGTGTACTTGCCTGGCTACCCATCCACATTGCTCCGTCCAAACTGACGTTTCTTTTCCACGATGAGTCTGGATTTACCTCCCCTACGATTTCTAGAAGGTGAACACATTCTGACCATTCTGATTGGTCCCGGAAACCGTTGGGTTGGGCCAGAGCCAGCCTACATGATGACGTTATCAACTTTGATACTCTGATTGGTTAGATTTGTTAGAGATGATCCAATCCCTGATGAATTTGTTTTGTACAACACCCTTCATTTTGAAGTCACACAAATTACTTCTAGGATGGCAGATTCAGACGTGTGTAGTGATCAACAGAGCAGCGGAATTCAATTAAGGGCGAGTCGTCACGCAATGACTAGAGCATGCTAGAGGAAGTTACAAATCCTTAATCAAATGACTCTCATCACCTAAGTACATCAGTGGTGGGTTGAGCTCTTCTAGGAGCCCGGCCCTAGCCCACCAAGCCCCAGGAGGCCCAGCTCTAGCCCAAACCCCATCCAGCCCAAACTAGCCACAGCCCACCCATCCCTTGCCCAGATTGCATGCTGCATGTCCCAGAGCTGACTCACTGTGGGCCCACAGGGCCTCACCACATGAAACAGGGGTTTGGGCCAAAGGCCTGTCCACAAAGATACATATGCTTTTGCTATTAACCATATTTAAGATTAATGGAGGGAATGCCCTTTCAAATGGGGTAAGACACATTTTTGTTTCCATTTTGAGCATGACAACTAACAACCCATACTAGAAACCTTATGTAACTCCAAATCTATAGCAGACAACTAGATACTTCACTTCTGTAAATATATCTTTAGCAAGTGTTACATTTGTTGCATGTATGGAAGACAAAGTACTATCTACTGAATTGAGTAGTGTAATTCAGTAATTTCTGTATGAAATGTGAGATCACTATCTGTGCTTGTTGTAATGGTTGGTGGTAACAACCGGTCAAACGAATAGTATGTAGTTACACCTGTGTGTACCAAGCTGACCAAACAAGAAAATAAATTAACAAACAAACATAGCCAGCTGAACAAACCTACACTTACATGGGGTGGTGTTGAGCAAATGTGGACAGGTGGTGGTAACATAAAAAATGGAATTAATCACTAGGTTGTGCAAACAGTGTATCATTGTGAGGGTATACAGTGCCTTCGGAAAGTATTCAGACCCATTGACTTTTTCCACATTTTGTTAGAACCATATTCTAAAATGTATTAAATTGTTTTTTTTCTCCTCATCAATCTATACACAATACCCCACAATGACAAAGCAAAAACAGGTTTTTAGAAATTTTAGAATTGTTTAGAATTTCACATTTATTAAAAATAAAACTTTATTACATAAGTACTTTGTTGAAGCACCGTTGGCAGCGATTACAGCTCGAGTCTTCTTGGGTATGACACTACAAGCTTGGCACACCTGTATTTGGGGAGTTTCCCCCATTCTTCTCTGCATGGCCTCTCAAGCTCTGTCAGGTTGGATGGGGAGTGTCTGGCCACTCTACCATAAAGGCCTGATTGGTGGAGTGCTGCAGAGATGGTTGTCCTTCTAGAAGGTTCTCCCATCTCCACAGAGGAACTCTGGAGCTCGGTCAGAGTGACCATCGGGTTCTTGGTCACCTCCCTGACCAAGGCCCTTCTCCCCCGATTGCTCAGTTTGGCTGGGCGGCCAGCTCTAGAGTCTTGGTGGTTCCAAACTTCTTCCATTCAAGATTGTTGGAGGCCACTGTGCTTTTGGGGACCTTCAACACTGCAAAAATGTTTTGGTACCCTTCCCCAGATCTGTCTCTCGACACTATCCTGACTCGGAGCTCTATGGACAATTCCTTCGACTTCATGACTTGGTTTTTGTTGTGACATGCACTGTCAACTGTGGGACCTTATATAGACAGGAGTGTGCCTTTCCAAATCATGTCCAATCAATAGAATTTTCCACAGGTGGACTCCAATCAAGTTGTAGACACATCTCAAGGATGATCAATGTAAAACAGGATGCTCCTCAGCTCAATTTCAATTCTCATAGCAAAGGGTCTGAATACTTATGTAAATAAGGTATGTGTTTTTTTTTTACATAATTACATTTGCAAAAATGTTTAAAAACCTGTTTTTGCTTTGTCATTATGGGGTATTGTGTGTAGATTTGAGGATTTTTTTTGTATTTAATCCATTTTAAAACAAGGCAAAATTTGGAAAAAGGTGTCTGAATACTTTACGAAGGCACTGCATACATCTAACAGAATGTATATCTATCTAGATTGGAGTCTTCAGGCAAAGTTATACAAATGCAATTGTATAAAAAAAAAACACTGGGATTATTTCTGAGTATGAACTACAAGTATACACTAATGTTCTTACATACAGGTCTCACAGATTGACCAAATTATGTTCCCTCTACTCATTTTTGTGATTTAATGCCAATGAAAGATTGTAGGAGTACTGTATTGAGTGGCCCATGTAGCTGCCCTCGTATGGCTCCCCCGGTTGCAGTTAGACTGACCTCTGCTGGTTAAACTGTAGAATACATGATGAAACTCATACAGCACTGTTTTCCCCAAAACAGAAGCAATATTATATCCAGCCAGGCAATTGCAATAAATGAACAAAAAGTTAGTCACATTCGCTTTTAGTGAAAAAAATATGTAAACTAAGGTAAAAACAGTGTTAATCAACCAAATAAAACGTTTAAAACTTTATTACATTGCAAAAGAAGATTAAGACGATAAACGCCTACAGGAATTCAAACTATGCTTTCTATCCCATGTTTGGCTGATGTATCTATAACTGGCTCCATTAAAAAGATCTTGGTGTGTTTAGTGCTACACACACACAGGACTCATGTTGATAGACACATACAGGCTGTTCAGATAACGAACACCACAGAGACAGAGCAGTCCTGAGAGGAGAGTGCAAGAGGAGACGGTCAGAGGGAACGGGGCAGGAAGAAAAAAAAAAAAAACAGGACCGGCCGGCGCTCCGCTCTCCTCCGATGGACCGACTCGCTGGGTGGTTAGTCTGTTTATTTAGTCTGGAGGTGATGGGAACAGAGTAACAGCCACTGCCAATTTTCTTTGCACAGAGAAAATATTCATGTGGACAGCTGGAATCCAGGGCAGTCAAAATGTGCATCCCAAACAGCACCCTATTCCTTTCATAGTGCACTACTTTTGACCAGGGCATTTTGTAGTGCACTATAAAGGGAATGGGGTTCTATTTGGGATGCATACGAAAAGTCTCAGGGCCAACAGATACAAGACCAAGCTCACATGAATACACAGCTCCAGATTCAAATCCCAGCACCATTCAAAAGGAATTTGAGAGGAGACAAGGGGATTTGGCAAGGCAATTAACAATTCAGAAATAGTAGATATGGGTGAATTAATCTGTCTGAAACATGAGTCTATTACCGTTTCAAAATGACAACGAATAAAAAGATAAACACCGCAACTGCTAATCATATCGAATTGTGTGAATAATGTAGTAGGTCGAGGTTCTCTGCTAATCCACTATACAAAACATTAGGAACACCTGCTCTTTCTACAACGGTGAATGCTATGATCCCTTATTGGATGAAGGGGAGGAATCAGGTTAAAGAAGGATTTTTAAGCCTTGAGACATGGATTGTGTATGTGTTCCATTCAGAGGTTGAATAAGCAAGAAAAAAGGTTTAAGTGCCTTTGAACAGGATGTTAGTAGGTGCCAGGCACACCAGTTTTAGAGTGTCAAAAACTGCAACACCGCTGGGATTTTCACACTCAACCGTTTCCCGTGTGTATCAAGAATGGTCCACCACCCAAAGGACATCTAGCCAACTTATCAACTGTGGGAATCATTGGAGTCAATATGGGCCAGCATCCATGTGGAATGCTTGGCACCTTGTAGAGTCCATGCCCAGACAAATTGAAGCTGTTCTAAGGGAAACAGGGGGGGCGGGGGGGGCGACTCACGATTAGGAAGGTGTATAACTGAATAAATGTGCCTTTATAAAACCGACTACACTTATCACTATAGGAACGCACCAATCACACTGTTGGAGTGCTGTTCCTGATCTCTATTTTATAGTAAAAAGGGAGCTGCCAAACGACCGAGGCAAGCAGATGAAAAGGGCGCAAAAAAAATGGGAAATTCAATTCTGAAACTAGTGTAGTGTTGCAACAACACTAGATGGACATCAAGAATGAGGCTGATAATAGATATGGCCATGAGCCATAGTTGATGTGGTTACGTGCGGTCCGGGTAACAAATGATTTTCTATCAACAACAAAAAACAAACTCAAGAAGCAGAGCAGCATGTCATCACGAATAAGGAAAGAATAACCAAAAACCAATGTGCTCTTGTTAACCATTATTGAGATGCCGAGTTCAAAGAAAAGTTTACGTTTGTGGTATACAAGGCCATTGGAAAGTGTTTCGCCTTGCACTTGCCTGTGAAAATGAGCAGACAGACTGCTGGTTGGGGGAGGGTTGGTTTGGGAGAAGGGAGGAGAATACCACCCAGTGAGATGGGGGCTGGGGTTGTGCTCATAGGAAACAGTTGTGCTGACTACAAGGCCTCACACCATGCAGTGGGACCACCCAGTTGCAGGCAGAATTTGTTTATTTTTATCCTTTGGGGAAAATTGTTCAGTGTGAGCTGTTTATTAGGGCTTTGATTTGTCATGTATCAACTTTTGCTTGCAGGGTGTGTGTATACACAAGTTGGACTTGTGTATAGTGGAGGTTTGGGGTCAAGAAGGAGAAAGGGGCGAAAAGCCCCCGCACTATGTGCTAGGCAGAGGTGCACGGGTCATCCTCCAGCTGCCTCTGTTGATGTCATGGGGCTCGAATGCAGCTCCGGGGTAGAGCATGTGTACAAACACAGGGAAACACATTTAAACTACTTAAAACATTAGAACACAAGCATCAGGCAAATGGTTGGTTGGTAAATGCAACAAAATAACATTACGTTAAGGATGACAAATCAATAGAATTCATTAAAAAAATGTTTTAATCAAATCATTTAAAAACTGGACAAATTTCCATTTTGTATACAAATACATTGAAAACATGAATTGTTAACATTCTTTCATGGACATCTATGGTATGTAGTGAGAGGCTTTATATGTTAGAGGTAATGCTTTATTTCTTTTGCTATTAATTAAAGTCAGCGGAAATTAATTTATGTCCAATTGAACCCTTACACAATAGTAACTGCATGATAAAACATTCACAACTCAACGGTACTTTTAATAGCGCCATATTTCCAAGTGAACAAGTCGAGTGGCTGTCCCCCTCAGCAATAACCTGATTTGGGCGTCATCCTTGTCAGTCGCTCTCCATCGATGGCATATTGCAATGCCAGGACTGTGTCTGTCAAGAGTAAGCCAAGGCCACAAAGTTAGAACATCTAGAGGGCACACTTGGGATCAACATTGGCTTTAGATATCAGGTTAGGCAAATGGAACTAGAAAAGTAACTGGTTACTCAACACATTCACATACCCAGTAATTTTCTTGCGTAGTCCACAATATCTGTCACCCCAGCCTCAATGTCATATGATGGCATCTCCATTGGCTTGAGAAAATCACTGGCCCTCTGGACAACACATAAGAAAACAAAGACAAATGGAACTTACTCATACAATACAAAGTCCTTTAACGTGTCAAATCTTTGATTATATTTCAATTCAAGCCAAAATTGGTGCAGTTATAGGTTCAGAATGTTTAAAGCTGCCCACTCAAGAAAAAAATTCAAACTGTAACCAGTGCCTGCAACCTGGTTCAGGTTGCCAGTCAACCTACCAAGGTATTTAAAAACAGCACAGGAATGAAATCAACATGTATTGATCACATCTTTACTAATGCTGCAGAAATTTGCTTTAAAGCAGTATCCAAATCCATAGGATGTAGTGATCACAATATAGTAGCCATATCTAGGAAAACCAAAGTTCTAAAGGTTGGGCCTAATGTAGTGTATAAGAGGTCATACAAGAAGTTTTGTCGTGATTCATATGTAAAGAATATTTGCTGGTCTGTGGTGTGTAATGAGGAGCAACCAGACGCTGAACTTGACATTTATGAAATTGCTCATTCCAGTTACTAATAAGCACACACCCATTAAGAAAATGACTAAAAACTGTTAAATCCCCTTGGATGGATGAGGAATTTAAAAAATTGTATGGTTGAGAGGGATGAGGCAAAAGGTATGGCAAATAACTCTGGCAGCCAAACTGATTAGCAAACGTACTGCAAATTAAGAAATCATGTAACTAAATAAAAAAACTATACTATGAAACAAAAATAAATTATATAAAAGAATGATAGTAAAAAGCTTTGGACCACCTTAGAATGACATTTTGGGAAAAAAAGGCAAACTCCGTTCCATCATTCATTGAATCAAATGGCTCATTGGTCACAAAACCCACTGGATGAAAAATGACAGGATAATAACGGATGATATTGCCACATCTTCAATTTAAGTCTACTACAAAGTGTTTGCCCTCAGGCCTAGAGGGAAGCAAAAGTCATTCCCCTACCCAAGAATAGTAAAGCACCCTTTACTGGCTCAAATAGCCAACCAATCAGCCTGTTACTAACCCTTAGTAAACTTCTGGGAAAAATGGTGTTTGACCAGATACAATACTATTTCACAGTAAACAAATTGACAGACTTTCAACACGCTTATAGGGAAGGACACTCAACAAGCACAGCACTTACAGAAATGACTGATAGGCTTCAGTGCAGCTTTGGACATTATCTATCGTAGTCTGCTGCTGGAAAACGTGTTATGGCTTTACATCCCCTGCTATAATGTGGATAAAGAGTTACTTGTCTAACAGAACACAGAGGGTGTTTTTTAATGGAAGCCTCTCAAACATAATCAGGAATTCTCCAGGGTAGCTGTTTAGGCCCCTTAATGTTTCAATCTTTACTAACGACATGCTTTGAGTAAAGCCAGTGTATCTATGTATGCGGATGACTCAACACTAAACACGTCAGCTACTACAGCGACTGAAATGGCTGCAACACTTGAAGAGCTGCAGTTAGTTTCAGAATGGGTAGCAAGGAATAAGTTAGTCCTAAATATTTCCAAAACTAAAAAGCATCTTGTAATGAATCATGTGGAAATTGAGCAAGTTGAGTTGACTACATTGCTTGGAGTAACCCTGGATTGTAAACGGTCCTGGTCAAAACATTGATACAACAGTAACTAAGATGGAAAGAAGTCTGTCCATAATAAAGCGCTGCTCTGCCTTCTTAACACTATCAACAAGGCAGGTCCTACAGGCCCTAGTTTTGTAGCACCCGGACTACTGTTCAGTCATGTGGTCAGGTGCCACAAAGAGGGACTTGGGAAAATTGCAGTAGGCTCAGAACAGGGCAGCTGGCCCTTAAAAGTACACAGAGAGCTAACATTAATGACATGCATGTCAATCTCTCATGGCTCAATGTGGAAGAGAGATTGACTTCATCACGACTTGTTTTTGTAAGAGGTGTTGACAAGCTGAATGCACCAAGCTGTCCGTTTAAACTACTAGCACACAGCTCAGACACCCATGCATACCCCACAACAACAGGGGACTGAAGAGACACACAAAAAGGTACAGACGCATGCATACGCATACATTGTGATACTGTTGCATTAAACATTTTGTATTGTAGATATGTAGTGGTTTAATGTGTTATGATGTACTGTTTTAGCTTTTGTTTTATATGTAATGTACGTGCTTTAATATGTTTGGACCCCAGGAAGAGTAGCTGCTGCCTTGGCAGTAGCTAATGGGGATCCCTAATAAATACTAAACGGAAATTTCACATATTCATCTGCAGCACAATGTGAAAATGTCGCATAGTTTTTTTGTCAAAAAAAGATAAGCATTTCCAATGACAACCATTTAGTAGGCAATACGTACTCTCAATTGGTTAAAATCACATGATGCACACCAGTGATGATATTGGAAAAAACTTATCTTCCTCTATCTTTTTTTACTACAAAAGATAGAAATGCAACATTTTCACATACATTGATGGGGTGGTGCTGGAGATGATTAATATGAAGTAGAACAATTGTGTAATTTCCCTTTAAGACGAGGTGAGAAAAAAGATGGGTATACCGTCAACTCCTCATGCACTAACTCCTCCAGCTCAGACACCTGGGAGATGGCCTCATACATGTCGGTCATGGGCACAATGGAGTCCTGCAAACAAGACTGGGAGTTAATATTCCTGAACACATCACTGTCTACTTGATACTATGTCAGACTGAAGACCAGGAAGTATCTAGTATCATTTCTTTAAAAAGTATTTATTTTTCTTACAAGCAACTAAACGGGATGCATCTGAAATGGCACCCCACTTCCTAGTCAGGGCCTAAAATTAACAAACGCCACTGCAAAATGCAGGTAAAATTTGGCATTGGTGGGTAAGATGTCCATTTCACCACCAATGTTGGCAGGTGGTCAGGGCTCCACTGTGTGAGCGCTTCACTTGCATTTGTGAATAAAAATAGTTAAGTAGGATCACATTTATAGTAAAATAAATGCTGCAGTAGCTGTATTCAAAGTATATCTACAGTTTTGTTTAATAGCTGATCAAATAAAAAAAATCACAAAAGTCAAAATATGAATCCTATAGCCTATCCCACCTCGCACTGCAACATTGCCTGGGGGCCGTGAGCATGTTAAGAGCTGCACAGAGGCATAAAAGCTGAAAACTTACTTGAAAGTCTACTGAACTGAGAGACTTTTATATTGTGTTTCCTGGCTATTTAAATTGTTTTATTCACAAGTGAGGTTGTTTTTCAATCTGAGTTTCAACTGCTAGGGAAGAGAAGACAACGCTGCTCCTAATCAGACAATCTCAGGCACAAACATGACTAACCATGGTAACCTCCCAACCTTAAAGGAGCAGGTGAACAGTTGTCTCATCTTTGATATTTTGGTTAAGAGTCACGTCACAAAAAATATGAAATGAAAACAATATACAACATTACTTAGTAGTAATACATTTGTTTTAGAAACATTACAAAGCATCCTCGTCTGTTTGTGTTTTGTAGGTGTAATTTTAGTTGCATTTTATTGAGTGGTGAGTCAATGTTTTAATCTACCTGCCAGTGGCTGGTGGACCAAAAAGTACTACTTTATCACAGCCAAGGTATTTTGATCTCACCTCCTCTGAGGAGCTGTTCTCCACTTCCATCTCATCAATCTTCTTCGGAAGATCAGCATCATTCACCCTGGATGTCCCGTTCAGTTCCTTTGCTCTATCACAAGGAACAAAATACATAAACATTTACCACTGAAAATCAATAACAAGATAGTTACTATCCATTCATGGCTTTGAGTGTACCTGTCTGCATAGCGTAGTGTGTTTAGAGTGTAATCGCATGAGGCCATTCCAGGAGACACCATAGCAATCTGGAACATAAGAAAACATTATAGCCGCTATTAAGTTAAAAGAACAAAGTGGAGGAGCAATTCAGCAGGTCGGACACGAGTCGTATGTGGCAGGGGCTCCTAACAATCACAGATTACAAAAAGAAAGCCAGCCACGTCACGGACACCAACGTCACCATACCGGACGAGCTAAACAGCCTTTTCCCCACGCTTTGAGCACAATCATGACTAAGACGACAACGAGGGCTACATATTTACGGTTTCCACAGAGGATGTGTAAGTCATTCAAATGTGTTAACCCTCGCAAGGCTGCCAGCCCAGGCGGAATCCCTATCCGCGCCCTAGAGCATTTGCAGACCAACTGGCTGGCTGTTGTGTTTTCGGGCATTTTCAATCTCTCTAACTCAGGCCGCTATCCCCACCTGCTTCAAGATGTCCACTATGATCCCCGTGCCCAAGAAAGGGAAAGTAACTGAATGACTAGGACCCGTAGCACTCACTCCATCATGAAGCGCTTCAAGAGGCTAGTTAAAAGACCACGTCACCTCTTCCCTCCCCAATTCGCCAACCACCCGACAGATTCACTGACGATGCAAATGCCATTGCACTGCACACTGCCCTAACCCACCTGGACAAAAGGAATCCCTATGTGAGGATTCTGTTCATTGACTACAGCTCGGCATTCAATACCATAGTGCCCTCTAAAGTTTACCACAAAGCTCACAGCCCTGAGACAGAACTCCTCCCTATGCAACTTGGTCCTGGACTTCCTGACGTGCCACCCCCAGGTAGTGAAGGTAGTCAGCATTCTCTTCGACACTGATCCTTAACACGGGGGTCCCACAAGGTGCGACCCCAGTCCCCTCCTGTACACCCACGACTGAGTGGCCTCACAGTTCCAACTCCATCAAGTTTGCTGACGACACGACAGTAGAAGGCCTGATTACCAACAGCGACAAGACTGCCTACAGGGAGGATGTGAGTACTCTGACAGCGTGGTGCCAGGTAAACAATATCTCCTCAACATCAGAAAAACAAACAGGAGTCGATTGTGGACAAGAGAAACAAGGCTAGGCACGCCCCCTTCCTCATCAATGGAGCCACCATGGACTGTCAAAAATGTGTTCGCCGAGGAACTTGACATCTCCGAGGAGCTGAAATGGTCAAACCACACAGACACCGTGGTGAAGGCAAGTTTCTTCAACCTCAGGATGCTGAAAAAAATGTGGCCTGTCTCCATGGGCCCTCGCAGTGTTCTACAGGAGCACCATCGAGAGCATACTGTCAGGCTGCATCACACTGGTAAGGCAACTCCACCGGCACGGACTGCAAGGTGCTACAGAGGGTGGTATGCTCAACCGAACGCACCCTTGGGTGCACACTGCCTACCCTCCAGGACACCTGCAACACCATGGGGGGAGGCCAAAAAGATAAATCAGGGACCCCAGTCATGGCCTGTTCACATCACTTAGATGCGGACAGTATAGGAGCATCATGGCAAAAAGTGTAAGACTGGCCAATAGCTTGTACCCCCAGATCAGACTGCTGTGAATAGACACCCCTAGTCAGCTACCTGCTCCCCGTTCTCCTCCTGCCCCCCATAACCATAGCTACATTAGTAGCTAATAAGCCATTTTTCAGATTGGGCCTCTAGAGCTAAAGCCCAAAGAGGAGGAGTCAAGCCTTACCATGCATGTCCTGGAGTTCTCTCCGATGAAGGAGTCTCGGAGCACCTGTGTCAGTTTGCTCATCCTGAAGGGTATGTGGTGGCTGTCCATCCCCAATGAGCGAATACATTCCTACAGGGAGAGGAGGGAGAGAGTAGGGTTTAAACCAGCGTTTCGCAAACTAGGGGTCGCAATCCCCCACAAGAGAAACTGAAAAAAATTAAATTAAAATAAAGCTTTGTCCATAGAACCAGGGTTACGTCAGTAACCTCTGGTAGCCACTAGATGCGGTTGTAATAAACAGAGTAGTTTTCTTCCTACAAAATGTGGCTCTATCCTTTGAACCGCTTAAACTACAAAGTATTATGACCCCCACCACTGAAAGACATGACTCTCAGGAACACAGGAGTCTGCTTTTTCCTTCCACAATGCCCACAAGCCAAAGGATTCATTAGAACAGAGTGGACAAGACCAGGCACTAAATCAGACAGGGTAAAAAAAAAAAAACAATGATGTTCTCTCTACACATTATTGCCTGACGATCCCAATACCTTTCTGATGCATTTCAGTCACTTCAAACCATACCTCCTTCAGATTGAAATACTG
Organism: Salmo trutta; assembly: GCF_901001165.1. Lineage (NCBI taxonomy): Eukaryota > Metazoa > Chordata > Actinopteri > Salmoniformes > Salmonidae > Salmo > Salmo trutta. The sequence goes on along the minus strand of NC_042987.1, from coordinate 22,438,900 downwards.
TCAGACTGATTTGTAATAGAATAATAGCCCCAATTAAAAAAGTAAACATTGATTACTTTTTTTATTATTATACATTCATTGATTGAGATATATATAAATAAAATGGGGTCGTGGGCCCAAAAAGTTTGGAAACCCCTGGCTTAGAATGAGTGAGGAGCTGCAGCTCTAAACTTAGTAACATTTAGAAAGAAACCCCCTGCAGAATAAGCTGCTCAGTGTATATTCTCAAATCATACAATTTAAAAAAAAGTTATTTTGAAGTCACAAGATATTGTTACATTGGTAATCTTGACATTGCCTACACATTTCTGAGGGCTTTTGCTGTATATACCGGTGGTATGCAGGTGGTTCATACCTGCTATATGATCAGGGTCATATTCACTAGGCACAAAACAGACTGCAACAGAGGGACAAACTGAACATGTCCAATTATAAACAGCCGCTCCCATTTTCTGTTGCAAAACATTTTGCTACGATGTGTACACTAATGAATACACCCCAGGTAAAAGGATTTCTAAAGAGTGAAAAATAGAAAGGACAGTGGGCTAGTAGTTGTAGACAGTAGTTGTATTCACCTTGAGAGCCAGCAGGCTGCGGTTGATCTCGGCCGTCTCTACCAGGGTCTGTCTGTCGTTGCTGCTGACGTCTGTGCCCCTCTCGTTCCCCGCCAGGTCCACCAGGGAAAACTTCCCGTGCAGCTGGTTCCTCTTCCGCAGGATCACCTGCAGGATGGCGTGGGAGCGAGACGAGTTGGCGTTGGCGGACGTCTGGCCGGACGTCCTGCGAAAGATGCAGCAAATCGTGGTCACAAATAAATCACTACACACTTTAGTTGCTTACACTTTAAAATAAGTTGCATCCTGGAGGACTCTATAGGGCTTCAGTATGCTAAAGTTAGATGAGATATTCATATTTGCCAAAATACAAAACAGGAACGGAAGACAACACACTTGCTAGACAGAGGGAGGGAAAACCAGGGGTCTGTTCAGGAGGGCGCAATGTTCCAGAACGTTCAGATAGAAATGCAGTGTAGACAAGCAGTGTAGACAAGATATGATTGTGCGTCAAGAAGAATATGGAATCCTGTAAGCTCTATTCATTCCATGTATATCTAACATTTTGAATGTTTCACCTCACTGAATACACTCCAGGTGGAGTCAAAACAACATATGTACCTGCATGCACTGCCCATCTCAATCATCTTGATGACGTCTTCAGCACATGACACGTACATCTCCTGCAGGCCGACCACCTGGACCTGTTGTTTCTCATCCTCTAGCACTCGCAGCTTGGCCTTCTTGTTCAGCAGATCAAACACCTGCATATGGGCAGCCAAGTGTGTTATTAGTGCTCTGGTCAAAAGTAGATCATTATATAGGTTGCCATTTGGGACACAACCTTAGTCATATCTAAAATTAGTGAAACTTTTGTTCCAATCATGATGGATTCTCCAACAACAAAACCAAATCACCAAGCTGCTTGATGAGTACTACGAGTGCTTCCTTCTCACCTTGCCATTGTAGATCTCAAAAAAGGTCACATAGGGGCACAGGTCCTGACTGGAATATCTCCTCTGCTTCAGAAGGGTGAACACATCCTGAGCTAAGCAACAAGTAAGAGGAACAAGGAGTTACAAGACACAAAGACATCATGGAAGGATGGCCTAAGTAAAGGTCATGTATAACATTTACCTACATAATTTTTTATTTAAAAAAAAATCTAAAATGTGAGAAGGAAAGATCTATTCTTTAGTAGTGACCTCAGAAATAAAGATATTTCCAGAAAATGATAACTAAGCCAATATTGTAATGTTGATATTGATAGAAAGTAGTCAATCATTTACCTGCCAAGGCATAGATCCCTTTGGAACTGTTCTGGCTCTTCCCTGAAAAGTCTCCTCCCATTGTCTGAATACAGTAAAAGATGGGTACAAATTTTACATGAGAAAACTGCTATAGTGTCAACCTGACAGGTAAATAGAAAGACTTACGTGAGTTTTACCACTTCCAGTTTGGCCGTAAGCAAAACAAGTTGCCATTCCTCCGTCGAAGATGGTCTGGACAAGAGGCTTGGCGGTAAACCTATCATTAAGAAATACAAGTATGTGATTGTCTTGCAAAAACAAGTAATGTTGATAGACCCAACAAACTTCATAAAGAGAACATACATGCAAACGGTATTTGAACAGAGCTTTTTTAATCCCCAAATAATTGTAAAATAAACTGAACATAATATTGTTTAGAAAACAAAAGTGAATACCTGTACACTAAGTCATTGGTGGATGACTCATCAAAGGAGTAGTCAAAATGGAAGACCTGGTTGTCCAGGTATTTGGTCAGGTCCACTTTCTGCTTGGGTTCATGAACAAGCAGCGTTCCATTACCAGGGATAGTCACCACATCAATTTCTTTCTTGGCCACCTCTAAGACAATCACACACAGAAACTCAACATTAGAATGGACCAAAGAAGCAGGGTGATGATACAAGGACTGAGTTAAAACGTACTTATTTCAGACAATTAAGCATACCTTTATTGTTGAGAGGACGCTTGCGAACACACACACAAATTCTATGAGCTTCAACCTGTTGAACAAAAATAATTTAAGATACATTCTCTAATATAAGCAATAATTATAAATTACCTTCCACATTTCAACACTTGTTCTTCATCTTACCGTATCCGATGGAGATAAAGGAAATACTTCCAAGGTCTCTCTGAAGTCTTCAATCATCTGGTAAAACTGCTTGTTCGGTCGGTTTGTGTCTCCAAACTACAGGAAGCAGAACTACATGTATAAGAGAAGTGATAAACTGGTGGGTCTGTAGTATTTCAAAATATTTTATTAAATGCTTTCACTAGTTTAACACCGATGTGGAAAACCGGTGTCAAAGCTGACGTGCATACCTATTTAATGTAGGCATGAGGTAATAACGGCATGTAAAATTTTGCGCTACACGTGCAACACAGCTTTCCTAACCTAGCCCACAATGTCTGATGTGTGCATCGAGCAGTCAACAAGTCGAGCAGTCATTTGAAAGAGTAAGAACATTTAAGCGAGACAACTCAAAGGCGAAATCCATTAACCAAGATAATGGCATTCATTGCCCTTGACAATCAACCGTTCTCTGTCGTGGGTGATATTGAATTTCGCGACTGGTCGAGCACCGGTACACACTAGGAGGGAGGTGAAGGCACTCAGAGTGTGGTGTCAGGAAAACAACCTCTCGCTCAACGTCAAAAAAACTAAAGGAGATGATCACATCAAAAGAACAGCAGGGGAGAAGGTGGAAAGTTAAGTTCCTCGGCATACACGTCACAGACAAACTGAAATGGTCCACTCACACAGACAGTGTGTGGTGAAGGCGGCGCAACAGCACCTCTTCAACCTCAGAAGGCTGAAGATATTTGGCTTGTCACCCAAAACCCTGAAACTTTTACAGATGCACAATCGAGAGCATCCTGTCAGGCTGTATCACCGCCTGGTACGGCAACTGCACCGCCCTCAACCACAGGGCTCAGGCTCTCCAGAGACCACGTTGTGCATCACCGGGGGCAAACTACCTGCTCTCCATGACACCTACAGCACCCGATGTCACAGGAAGGCAAAAAAGATCAAGGACAACTACCCGAGCCACTGCTTGTTCACACCGCTACCATCCAGAAGGCGAGGTCAGTACAGGTGCATCAAAGCCGGAACCGAGAGACTGAAGAACAGCTTCTATCTCAAGGCCATCAGACTGCTAAACAGCAATCACTAACTCAGAGGCTGCTGCCTATAATTGAGACTCAATCACTGGCCACTTTAATAAATGGATCACTAGTCACTTTATACAATGCCACTTCAATCATGTTCACATATCTTAAAATTACTCATATCACATGTATATACTGTATTTTATACCATCTATTGCACCTTGCCTATGCCGCTCAGCCATCCATATACATATTCTCATTCACCCCTTTATATTTGTGTGTATTAGGTAGTTGTTGGGGATTGTTAGATATTACTGCACCGTCGGAACTAGAAGCACAAGCATTTCGCTACAATCGCATTAACATCTACTAACCATGTGTATATGACAAATAAAAATTGATTCAACTTCCAAGTGGTATTTTTTTCAGATGGTGCCCTACCAGAGTTACACAGTAATAGCGTCACTGGTATTAGCTTCACGCCATATGGAACGCCGTTTGGGTCTTTGTGTGTCAAAAAAATATACACGTCAAATAAAACTATTATTGAATGTTGTGTGTTCTGAATTTGCACGTGCAAGCCAAGCGCCACCACTACTATCAGTAGCACTGTCAAAGCTGTACAAAAATAGTCTGCAAACAAGCAAATACCGGCCACGAATGATGTGTTTACATCACCGTGTTGGTAATAAAGCATTATTTGTTCGACCGCAACTTCTGGGGTAGCTAGCTAGCTTTAGCTTGGTACCTAGCTAGCACCAATACAACCAGCCTGAAAACAGTGACCAGTAGAAACTTCAGTCATTTTCATTATTCTTAGCAATGATTTAGGAATCCTTGTGAGTAAGTATTAGCTACGTAGCCACTTGTTGTTTGCCTACTGAAATTAAACTTCAGTTCGTGAAAATATATAGCTAGCCAGCTACTTAACCCGGTTGCCCAAAGCTAAAGTTATAAGCAGCCAGCTAGCTTCACCTGGCTAGTTAGGCTCAACTGGACCGTGTTGTGAAGCTAGCCACAATAAGAATTAAGCACAATAGTGTAGTTTGCAGTTTGCCTTCAAAATAAAAAAGTACCCATTTGAAAGTGATGCAGAAGGTTACAATTGGTGGAATCATGCCATATTTAGACTAGATAATGTTAAACAAGGTTTGAATGTAAAGCAATGAAATGGGGTATCAGTCTACTCAGTGACACCCACAGAACACAAATATTAGCGTTGTAGCTCTTATCGCGGGACTGTGACTGTGTGAAATCACCTCCCCAGTCAGCCTATGAAATGGGGTATCAGTTTAGGCAATACCTAATATATTTTTCCCCAACATCCTCCTGAGTTATCAGATTCCAAAACATCCACGCAGTATTGTTTTTCCTCTGGAATAGTGTTCAATACACATAGGTTGACAATAAATGTGTCTCCATTCAGTTATTTCAGAGTCCTGCAATAAGAGCTACAACGCTAATGTTGTCTGGATGTCACAGAATAAACTGATACCCCAGGTCATTATTCCACAATGCAACGGTAAGCCTGTACAGTGAAATAAGAATGCCCCCGATGAAATTCAAAAGTATAATAGCCCAGTGGGCGGCAGGTAGTCTAGTGGTTAGAGCGTTGGGCCAGTAACCGAATGGTTGCTAGATCGAATCCACGAGCTGACAAGGTAAGAACTGTCGTGCTGCTCCTGAACAAGGCAGTTAACCCACTGTTCCTAGGCCATCATTGTAAATAAGAATGAGTGCTTAACTGACTTGCCTCGTTAAAAAAATATATATTTGTATTTATTTAAATGTCATTGATCCACAATACATAGGTAAGGCTGTACAGTGAAATAAGTATGCCCCCAATGCAATTCCAAAGTTAACACATCCAGCGTGATTTCAGATTTGTTAAGTTAACAAATTGTCTTTTGCTGATTTTATACAACATTCCAACCTTGTTTAGCATGATCTATTCAATTATGGCATAATTATACTATTTGTATTCATTTGCATCACTGTCTCTGACATACTTTTATTTTGAAGGCTAACCGCAAAGTCCACATTGTGGCCAATTCTTATTGTGGGTAGCTTCACATAGATGGGTCCGACCACCATTAATCAAATAAAAAATCTTATAAATTAGGGTTATTTTAGATGATACCTAGCTACTGAAACAGATTGTCGTTTTGCTATGTTTGAGGAAGAACATTGTTTGCATTATGAGCTAGCTAGCTTGACTTTTTTTGACTAGCACTGATGGTGCGCGAGACAACTTTACCAGCGTCATAGCATACATATCGATGAATGATGTGACATGAAATACGAGTGATAGTGTAATCAGTGTAATAACTACGTAAAAAATGTATGAACGTGTTAAATTAGTATGTGATGTGCAGTCATATTCTGGACAAAACGTGAGAATGTGAGAATGAAACGACTGAACAAATGAACAACGAAACAGCACAGCAAGTAAGTGAAAGAAATAGGTTTTGATTATGTTTTACTGGTAATGGGGACACATGTAAATGCCAACAAAATAACTTTTTGGTCAGTGTGGTGTGTGTGTGTGTGTGTAACCTTTATTTAACTAGGCAAGTCAGTTAATAACAAATTCTTATTTACGGAGGATGCTGGGCCAATTGTGAGCCGCCCTATGGGACTCCCAATCACGGCCGGATGTGATACAGCCTGGATTCGAACCAGGGACTGTAGTGATGCCTCTTGCACTGAGATGCAGTGCCTTAGGCCTCTGTGTCCATGCGCGTGTGTGTTAACTATTTAACGGTACTAGAATGCTTAAAAGGCCGCTATTTAAAAAAAATATCGGTATCTGTTTTTTTGGCAAGGAAAATTTCGGATATCGGTAAAAAAAATGTAAAATCGGTGCATCTCTAATAGAAATTAATTGGGGGAATTAACGGTAAGTTAGCTATAGACCTACTGGTCTGCATCTTCACGAAAGCTCATTTCCACAGGACAATAGTACCATGTAAACATTATACAATATCTCATACCTTTCCCTTCTTGGGCACGTCATAACTCTTGAATGCATGGGACAATCTTTTGTTCACTGGTTTGCTCATGTCTGCAGGTACCACGGAGCTCCGTTTGTCTGAAAGAGAGAAGATATCAAATGTGATGAATGATGCTCACGAAGATAGCGGGGCATCTCAGAGTCTAGAATCATGTCCCCAGTCCATTTAATGTCTTATTAATTGTGATCTATAAGGCAAAACTAATCGTAGATCAGCACTCCTCTAAGACTATTTATGTATACATGTCCAGAGCGATAAACAGTGATGTGTGACTCAAAGTTCCTAAAGCTCACTTGAGGTGACTAAGACACTCTTGGTCTCGTTGACTGGCGGCAGGACAACAGTCTGTCTCTGATCGTTCCTCCTCCCCTCTCGGTTGGGCACACCTGGAAAATGAAGCATGTTGAATATCAAGAAGACACAGAGGGGGAAAAAAATTGAGGGTAATGGAATTCATTATTTGAATGAAAGTAAGAAATATAGCCTGAGCGCCAGTCGGTTTGTATCATGCCAACTCCCTGTCACTCGACAATGACAGCAATGGAGTTGGCAAGAGCACAAACAGATCTGGGGCCAGTATATAAGGGATAGGCAATAAATCAGAAAGCACAAAATGAGAAGCAACCCCCACCAGAAGCTTTGAGGACAGAGGGTGGATACTCTGAAGACAGGAATTCTTGTTTAGTCTTAGCAGGTTCAGAGACTGGAGCAGGGGCCCGGAACAAGCATGTCTGCCGTATGGACTTTCTAGGAAGTGGAACTGAGTAGAAGAGTACAGTTAGCCTAAGACCTTAACCACTACAGTTGAATTAAGTAGTCTTGGTATGATTAATAACTCTTGTTCATCATCCTTCTGATCCCAACACTAGGCCAGTGGTGTAAAGTACTTAAGTAAAAATTCTTGAAAGTACTAAAGAAGTTTTTGGGGCATCTGTACTTTACCATTTGTATTTTTGACAACTTTTACTTCACAACATTCCAAAAGAAAAATGTACATTTTACTCCGTACATTTTCCCAGACACCCAAAGGTACGTTACATTTTGACTGCTTAGCAGAACAGAAAAATTGTCTTAGATTTGGGTATGTAATGTTAGGCGAAAATTGAAGAGAAAAAAAGGGTCCGCTCCTTATGGTATTTTTACTTTTACTCAAGTATGACAATTGGGTACTTTTTCCATCACTGCACTAGACACTAAACCATATAAATATCATGATTTCAAATGTAGGCCTAGTAAACAGCTGGCCAGCTCCTTTTCCACTACTAATTCTCAATGTGTGTTTAATTTTAGCTGGGCGAATCAGGCATGCCATACGCTATGTCAAACTCATTCCACGGAGAGCCGAGTGTCCGCGAATTTTTGATCCATCCTTGATTGACGAATTAAGGTCACTAATTCCACTAGTAAGCACCCTCTGTTGAACAAGTTGAGGGGACTAAATTACTTTGTGTCACCTTAGATTCTAAACTGTCATGGTGAAAATATATACATTCAACGGTTGTAAAGATGTGGAGAGGTCTGTTCATAAGAAAGAGATGCTCGACTTTGACACCACACTTCAAAAAGCAAGTCCTGCAGGCTCTAGGTGTCTTATCTTGATTATTGTAGTCAAGTGGTGAAACGAAAATACCTAGTTAAGCTGCAGCTAGCCCAGAACAGAGTGGCACGTCTTGCACTTCATTGTAATCAGGAGGCTAATATAAATACTATGCAGGCCAGTCTCCCTTGGCTAAGAGTTGAGTGTGACTGCATCACTTCTTTATATAAGAAACATGTGGAAAATTCAAAATTGTTTACAGTGAACTTATACACAGCTGACACACACACACACACACTTACCACACCAGACATGCCACCGGGGGTATTTTCAGTCCCCAAATCCAGAACAAATTCAAGAAAGCATACAGTATTATATAGAGACATTATTGCATGGAAGTCCCATCTCATATTGCTCAAATGAACAGCAAACCTGGTTTAATTTTTTTATGACAAAATACCTCATGGCACAATGCCTCTGCCCTAGATAGTGTGTAGGTATGGATATGTAGACAATGTGTGCCATTTTTAAATGTATGTAGTTCTGTACTTGAGCTGTTCTTGTCTAATAATGTTCTGTATTAAGTCATATTTCATGTGGACACATGTAAGAGTAGCTGCTGCTTTCGCAACAACGGGGATCCTAAAACAACCTCACCTGGTTGTCGAGGTCTTAATTGAAAGGTGAAAACCCGCAGACACTCGGCCCTCTGTGGAATGCATTGAACTAGAAAGAGTGCTAGTACCCTTAAAACTGCTTAGGGTCACTTTACAGTACAAATACACTCAGTATACCAAACATCAGGAACACCTTCCTAATATTGAGTTGCACCCCACCCTCAAAACAGCCTCAATTCATTGGGGCATGGACTCTACAAGGTGTTGAAAGCGTTCCGCAGGGATGCTGCGCCCATGTTGACTCCAATGCTTCCCACAGTTGTGTCAAGTTGGCTGGATACCCTTTGGGTGGTGGACCATTCTTGAAAAACCGAGCAGCGTTGCAGTTCTTGACACAAACTGGTGTGCCTGGTACCTACCACCATACCCTGTTCAAAGGCACTTAAATCTTTTGTCTTGCCCATTCACCCTCTGAATGGCACACAAGCAAAATCCATGTCTCAATTATATCAAAGCTTAGAAATCCTTCTTTAACTGGTCTCCTCCCCTTCATCTACACTGATTGAAGTGGACTTAACAGGTGACATCAATAAGGGATCATAGCTTTCACCTGGTAAGTCTGTCATGGAAAGAGCTGTTCTTATTGTTTTGTATACTCAGTGTATGTCTATATAGTTTCAACCACAGTAGGCTGATATAATATTGAGTAGACATATTTTGGAACCTATTGTCACAAAATTGAATTCTAGTTGTAAACAGTATGGTATAGGTCTTGTCTGTACATAATTGGTAGCCATCACGTACCAAATAGTTCAATTATTTATGTACAGATTACGTACTGTCCCACTACAAGCTCAGTTCCACTCAACACCAAGTGTGTAAATTTATTGTGCACCATTGATTAAAGAGTTATTATGCACCTGAAGATACAGGCCAATATGTGATTTTATCTTCAAATCAAGGTATAACTGAGGAAAACAGCGATTTAGCATATGATTTGGTTAGAGAGGAACATGCATTGCATGCAAACCTGTCTCCTCAGGAGGAACCACTTGAGCAGAACCTTATGAAGGAAATATCCATAATTAACCACCTCTCACACACCACACCACTGAAACACACACTTCTAAGACAGGGGTAGGCAACTAGATTCAGCCACAGGCTGATTTTTGTCGGAGCGAATGGTGGGGTGCTGGAACATAATTACAGTAATTAGTTCACTGCAAATTGGCCGCAACTAAGCCCAAAAAGATATTTGAAAAGAACAATAATTTCATACCTTGATAACATTGAGACACAATCACGTCTCTTTTTTTATTCATGGAAATACTTGAACAGAGTTCCTAAATTAACAGATTTTCATACACTAAACTCATTTTTTGCTGAATTCACAGTATTTTCTAACCTCCCCAAAAAACTTGTTCTAACTAAGCATAATAACTCAAGACAAGTCACTTACGATTGGAAGGAGCAGGGATCCTGGATGAACGGAGACGGCTTTCATATTTCTGGAGAAAATAAGATTGCACATGTAAGCAACATTGGTCCTAAAATCAGGAACATCAACTTTGAAATGTAATAGACTTTGAACCTCAAGTTCCTAGGCCCACCCCTAGAGTATGCTTACCTTCTCTGGAGGAGCAGGTGTAGTAGCGGATTTCATGTGCTCAAAAAGCTCTTCATTCAGGGACCATAATTCATTAATTTCGAGCTAAATGACAGGAATAGGAGCAGTACGTCAACAAACCGCAGTTTCTTAAAAAAAATACAAATAATTAAACTTGCAGCACATAGCATAGCTAGATCTATGAAAGACCCAACTATTGTCTTCCAGATCTCTTACATGAATCCAAACGTATTACATGTCACTCAAACTAGTTTAAATGGCGATATTTCACTCAAAGAAACATGTTAGTACTTTGTTCATTAGTCCACTGTTGATATGGTCCCAAAAATGCATCAGTCAAAATTAAAAGCACTTTCAGTCAATTGTTCTCTGTAACATAGACAAGGAACTCTTGAGCCACTTACCTCCTTTCCCCTGCATACAGATTTCTCAAACCATTCAACCTTTACAATAGATGTTGTGGAATCAACAGTTTTGACGTTTGCAGGATGCACTCGCCCTATAAAACACATTCAGCCATCAGTCACTTTACAGCACCTGTTAGCAAGTTCACGCCAATGCCTAGCCGACTAAACTCCACGGGGGAAGAAGTTGGTGGAGTTCATTAGAAACTTCCTTCACCGTAGAGTTTAGTCAGTTAATCAAGGTGCAATGCCCTGCCTGGACCAGCGTTAGCTACTCCACTGTAACGGTAGTCACCCATTTCTACAAAAGTTTAACGTTAGCTATACTATAAAAAAAATTATAATCTACGGATGGCTTCATCATTATCCTATCCAACTAACGTTAGCTAAGTCAACTCCTGTACCTAGCTACATTTACTAAAGTGTTTAGCCAGCTTGTTTTTTTGTAACTACAATAGCTAACTATTTAAAGTCAGTAGGTACCTTGAATAATGACAGACTATTAGCTAGTTACTGTAAATCAAAAACCACACAGGTAACGACGTTAGCTATTCGCAGTTAACGTTGTATTGAGTAAATTCGGCTAACGCGTTAGCTGTGCTTAACTCATTCACCTGTACAGTACAGTAACTGACTTAAGCAACAACAAAAACGTTAGCCACTGTAGCTAATATAACAACAGCCAAATACATAACTTACGTTAATGTTTGCTAACTATGAAGCGAAATCATGTGGGAGGCAAATGTAACTTACTAACACTAGCTAACCACCTTAACGTAACGTGTATATTTGGTTGTATTGCAGGGCACATTTGAAAGAGACCTAGCCAACGTTAGGTCTCAATATGTCTTTCCTCGTCAAATAAAAAGGTAACGTTATAATAAAAAAGTTAGCTACACAGCTTACCGTCGCTTCTTTGGATGTTGACTGAAAGCCCAACAAGAAGGTTCGCCATAGTTGAATCCATGTTAATTCGTGTAAGCACTTGACATATGTTGAAAAGTTATCAAACTCCAGTCAACCGCCAAAGATTTGAAAGTCGTCGCACGTCAGCGGAAGAAGTAGAAAAAGGCGATGCTCATTGGTCGTGGGCAAGGATGTTTAGTTTTAGGCTTGTTCACCTAATTCGACAATTTGAAAAACAAGAAAACATAAAACTTTAAAAAGACACCCATGTCATATGCACATGAGTAAAATCATATAGGATAACACGCAATAAAGTCTAGGACGTATTTCCTTTGTGGTCCTCTTGTGCCAAGATGGCTCGACAAAATTGACAACACGGTTGTAACGTAAACGTCGTCATGGCTAGAAGAACTCCAGCTTTTCTCAAATTAATGGCAGATTTGAATTTTCGTAGCAGGTCAGGAGAATTTACGCAGCACCGGCAGGTTAGGATAAATAACATAGCAGGTTGAGATGATTAGATTAAGGTTAGCTAAAATGCATAAAACGAAAACTTTTGACTTTAATTTGACCAAAGCTGTATCCCTTTTAGTCATAAAAACAAATAGAAGAAAAACATGTGGTAGTCTTTTATTTTGTACCTTTAATAGAAACCATTCACTTGAACTAATGTCGTTTTTGACATTTTGACATATTGCTTGCATTTCCCATTTTAAATATGGGTGTATGATGCAATGACATGCATAACCACAGTGTGGCAGTAGCTAGCTACCACCTTGGAACATCTAGCTGCCGGCCAGCAACATGGCATGTTTTTTGAACCTCCGAAATGACCAATGAATGTATACAGTGTTATCCGCCACTTCCCACATTGGTGCATAGTGCTCGTTTAGGAAAGTTATATTCAAGGTCTTGCAGATAAGCATTTCACGGTAAGATCCAGTTTTGTATTCGGCGCATGTGACAAATAAAATGTGATTTGATTTGAATCAGTCTTGGAAGATCATGTAATGATTCATCAGCATTCAACTTAACATAAAAACACCACCTAATTTCTTATGATATTTTAGGATGGTTAGCTGAATAGTCCACAAAAAGTATCATCCGTCCAAAACTGCCAAATACTTGTATTAATGTAGGCTAAACTGTCTGGCGAATGTCCCACAATAACATCCTGTTGTCCTGCATTTTGGTATTTTAAATGTGGTCACCCTAATATATTATGACTCTCAAATCAAATTCAACAATTTGTTACTGTGACTCATTATGTTATTTAGTGTAATCAATGATTTGAGCTTGATACCTTCCACCATTTATTTCGAATGCCCAGCTTGCCCCCCAAGATGTTCCTGGGACCTGCCTGAGGACATCATTACCTTGTTTTGTGTGGATGGAGGATAAGTGACACCATTTTACGGGAAGAGCAATAGTTACTTTATCTGCCATTTAACCCAGCTTGTGGGAAAATACAGTCATTGGACAATTTGGTAAAAAACTGTAACAGTTTGCTCTTTCATTTGTAGGGGGCTTTGAAAAGGCTAAATGAGTCATTTGGTTTCGCATTAGGCCTAAAAAGTGTTTAAACTGATTTGCTAATACAGATTGGCCAGGTTACAGACCATGAGAACATATTTCCCTGAGTTCAACTAATGGATGAATACCTAATGAGTCTAGATTATTGGTAGATTAGACTCAATCACAACATAGCCTGGCCAGAATAGACATGTGGTGGCCAACAATATAAAACAATAGACACATAATCCAAAAGTTAAAAATAAAGAAATTAAGAAATATCAGAACCAGCAATGTCAGAGTCTGGAATATATATACATTTTGCATTTATATTTTTGTTTACTATATATATATATATATATACTGTATGTATACAGTACCAGTCAAAAGTTTGGATACACTTACACATTCCAGGGTTTTTCTTAATTTTTACTACTTTCTACATTGTAGAATAATAGTGAAGACATCAAAACTATGAAATAACACACATGGAATCATATAGTAACCAAAAAAGTGTTAAACAAATTCTTCAAAGTGACAGCTTTGCACACTCTTTGCAATCTCTCAACCAGCTTCACATGGAATGCTTTTCCAACAGTCTCGAAGAAGTTCCCACATATGCTGAACACTTCCTGCTTTTCCTTCACTCTGCAGTCCAACTCATCCCAAACCATTCCAACTGGGTTGAGGTCGGGTGATTGTGGAGGCCAGGTCATCTGATGCAGCACTCCATCACTCTCTTTCTTGGTCAAATAGCCCTTACACAGCCTGGAGGTGTGTTTTGGGTCATTGTCCTGTTGAAAAACAAATGATAATCCCACTAAGCGCAAACCAGATGGGATGGCGTATCACTGCAGAATGCTGTGGTAGCCATGCTGGTTAAGTGTGCCTTGAATTCTAAATAAATCACTGACAGTGTCACCAGCAAAGAACCATCACACCTCCTCCTCCATACTTCACGGTGGGAACCATACATGTGGAGATCTTATGTCTATTGCTCATGTTTCTTGGCCCAAGCAAGTCTCTTCTTCTTATTGGTGTCCTTTAGTAGTGGTTTCTTTACAGCAATTCGACCATGAAAGCCTGATTCATGCAGTCTCCTCTGAACAGTTGATTTTGGGACATGTCAGTTATTTGAACTCTGTGAAGCATTTATTTGGGCTGTAATTTCTGAGGCTGGTAACTCTAATGAACTTATCCTTTGCAGCAGAGGTAACTCTGGGTATTCCTTTCCTGTGGCGGTCCTCATATGAGAGCCAGTTTCATCATAGCGCTTGATGGTTTTTGCAACTGCACTTGAAGAAACGTTCAAAGTTCTTGAAATGTTCCGTATTGACTGACCTTCATGTCTTAAAGTAATGATGGACTGTCGTTTCTCTCTGCTTATTTGAGCTGTTCTTGCCATAATATGGACTTGGTCTTCTACCAAGTAGAGCTATCTTCTGTATACCACCCCTACCTTTTCACAACACAACTGATTGGTTCAAACGCATTAAGAAGGAAAGAAATTCCACACATTAACTTTTAACAAGGCACACCTGTTAATTGAAATGCATTCCAGGTGGCTACCTCTGGAAGCTGGTTGAGAGAATGCCAAGAGTGTGCAAAGCTGTCATCAAGGCAAAGGGTGGCTACTTTGAACAATCTCAAATATAAAATATATTTAGATTTGGTTACTTTTTTGGTTAGTACATGATTCCATATGTGTTATTTCATAGTTGTGATGTCTTCACTATTATTCTACAATGTAGTAAATAGTACAAATTAAGAAAAACCCTGGAATGAGTAGGTGTGACGAAACTTTTGACTGTATATATAATGGTGTGTATAGACAGTATGGACAGTATATGAATTGAAAAGGTTTGTACAGCAGTAGTAACAGTAGTTATATAGGATAAGCCATGACTAGAATACAGTATATACATATATAACATTATTAAAGTTACCAGTGTTCTATGACTATGTAAATAGGGCAAAACAGTCTCTAAGGTGCAGCGTAGAGTACTGCGTGGTAGCCGGCTACTAACAGTGACTAAGGTTCAGGGCAGGGTACTGGGCGGAGGCTGGCTAGTGGGCGGAGGTTGGCTGTTTAACTTCTTGAGATAAAAGCTGGTCCCAGCTTTGATGCACCTGTACTTTGTACTGTCTCCTCCTTCTGGAAGGTCGCTAGGTGAACAGGTTGTGACTCGGGTGGCTGAGGTCCTTGATGATCTTCTTGGCCTTCCTGTGATACTGGGTGCTGTAGATGTCCTGGAGGGCAGGCAGTGTGCCCCTGATGATGCGTTGGGCTGAACGCACCACCCTCTGGAGAGACCTGCAGTTGCGGATGGTGCAATTGCCATACCAGGTGGTGATACAGCACGACAGGATGCTCTCAGTGGTGCATCTGTAGAAGTTTGTGAAGGTCTTATGGGCCAAGGCAAATTTCTTCAACCTCCTGTGGTTGAGCCCTGTGTGAAGGGACCATTTCAGGTCGTCAGTGATGTGCACGCTGAGGAACTTGAAGCTTTTGACCCTCTCCACTGCGGCCCCGTCAATGTGGATGGGGGCGGGCTCTCTCCTGTCTCCTGTAGTCCATGATCAGCTCCTTCGTTTTGTTGACTTTGAGGGAGAATTTATTTTCCTGGTACCACTCCACCAGTGCTCTCACCTCCTCCCTGTAGGCTGTCTCGTCATTGTTGGTAATCAGGCTTACCACTGTTGTCACGGCTGTCGTAGGAATGAGAGGACTAAGGTGCATAGTGTGTGTCGTTCCACATTTTATTTAATCTGTGAAACTTTGCAAATACATAAATAAACTGAATAAACAAAATAACAAACCGTGACGCAGAGGAGAAACAAACACTACTCAAAAATAATCACCCACAAAACCCAGGAAGAAAAACCCCAATTAGAGACAACGAGGACCAGCTGCCTCTAATTGGAGATCATCCCAAACAAACCAACATAGAAAATAACAGCTTACCATGGTCAGGACGTGACAACTGTTGTGTCATCAGCAAACTTGATGATTGAGTTGGGGTCGTGCGTGGCCACATAGTCATGGGTGAACAGGAAGTACAGGGGCCCCTGTGTTGAGGATCAGCGTGGCGGAGGTATTGTTGCCTACCTTCACCACTTGGGGTCAGCCCGTCAGGAAGTCCAGGACCTAGTTGCACAGGGAGGGTTCAGACCCAGGGCCCTGAGCTTAGTGATGAGCTTGGAGGGCACTATGGTGTTGAAGGCTGAGCTGTAGTCGATGACAGAATTCTTACATAGGTATTTCTCTTGTCTAGGTGGGATAGAGCAGTGGGCCGTGCAATGGCGATCGCGTCGTCCGTGGATCTTTTGGGGCGATATGCAAACTGTAGTGGGTCTAGGTTGTTGGGTAAGGTGGAGGTAAACAAATGTAGTGCAGGTGATTGCAAGTGTGTCCAATAAAAACAGCCCTCAGACTTATTAATGCATTGCTTTTATTGTCAGAAACCACAGAATTCCATGTCTGCAGCTGAACCTGGAGACCCTATGATGCTCATTTAACATCAACTTGATGCTATATAATTATGGCTAGCATGGCTCAGAATGGCGCTTAACCACTCTGATCATCGAAGCACACACTCTCTAATGAAAACCAAATTCACTGAATACACAAATAAATAACATGAGGTTGATGAATCTCATATTCAACAAATGGAGCCCTGTGTTATTCCTTGCCATTCATAAAACTAATGATAATGTAAATGAAGTAAGTTGTATTTATGTTAAAGTAGATTTGTGTATAGATTACATATGACCTGTAGATGTGTGTGTGATCTGTAACTCAGTCACAGGCAAATATTTACACTGCTTCTGCCAAACTCCCCCCCCCCCCCCAATGTTAGCAGCGATTATAATTAATGATCATCATCGATGGAGAGTTGTCAAGGCATCTTAATTCTATATAATAACAAAATATTCAACGTTTCTAACTCTTCTTTGTCTAGCACAATATCTTTCTAAAGATCCAAGAGAAGATTATGTTACTAAAATCCCACCTCTGCCACCACCTTTGCTGTTTTTTCTAGATGACAGTGATGCAAGATTTAGAGAGTCCCTGATTATGAAGCAAAATCAAAAAGTCTACTTCTTTCACTGCAGTCTGAAAACAGTTAATCGCCACTAACACACACACATGCAGGCACAAAGACATGCACACAGGCACACACACACACACACACACACACACACACACACACACACACACACACACACACACACACACACACACACACACACACACACACACACACACACAGTCAGTCAGAAACAGTCCATGCATAAGATGTAGTGTTTTTCATTTGGGATGCTATGATGGCTGTAGGTTGTGGGTGAGCACAGGGTGTGAGCACAGTCTGAGAGGATGTGCCAGGACGTCAGTGCAGTCATGGAAAGAAAGCCTAAGTAACAGCAGTAATGTGTGGTCACATCCAAGATCTGTTGTTCCCGTCATTCCATTTGGAGTAGGCATCTACGTTGGCCTTGGCAGGGTGTGTGTGTGTGTGCATGTATGTGTGTGTGTGTGTGAGTCACTCTGTTACTGATTCAGGCGTATAGTCCAGGTATAGAGGATTTCTACAGAAATGACCACACCCATTGAAATGTCACTTTGAAATATTCAAGCTAGTTAGTATAGTGTATGACCACTTCACTTCCTCTAGTCTACTAGTACTTCAAGTTAACTGGAAAATCGAATCCATTCTATCTTCAGAAGAATGACAGATACATGAATGACTAAAACACAAATATTGTTGTTTGGAGCAAAAAGTGGTGAATAAGGAAGTGTTGTATTCTGTGAGGTAACGGGCTCCCGAGTGGCGCAGCGGTCTAAGACACTACAGACCTTGGTTCGATTCCAGGCTGGCCGTGATTGGGAGTCCCATAGGGCGGCGCACAATTGGCCCAGCATTGTCTGGGTTAGGGTTTGGCCGGGGTAGGCCGTCATTGTAAATAAGAATTTATTCTTAACTGACTTACCTAGTTAAATAAAGGTAAAAAAAATGTATGAATAAATAAATAAATGTCATGCTATAGGTGTAACAAGTGTTGTGCGACATCATTTCTCAGGGGTTGATGCTTCACCACTCCTGCTGAGGAGGGAGTATGTTTTCTTGGGTAGAGCCTAAACTGAGAGAGAATGTTTGCGTTGCAAATACCACCCTATTCACTATGTAGTGCGCTACTTTTGCCCACGGCCCATAGGTCTCAGGTTAAAAAGTAGTGCACTACATAAGGAATAGGGTGCCATTTGCAACGCAGACGATGAGTCACCCTGATGCCCAAAGAGGTGTGAATAAACCGTACAAAACCCTGCAAACAAAAACAGCTAATTTGTTATGAGGACTCACTGCTGTGTTTTATAATGGGTTTAGGCCCAGCACGCTATGCCAAAATGATGCTATGAAAAAGCATTTTCACACAAGACAGTAGAAACCCAAGGGGTTCTGCTCAGGCTCCTTTCATTGCCCAGGCAGAACCAGTGATGTCATGAATCTTAATCTCATTTTAGTGCACTTTTCTGACCAAGAAAGACGACACTTGTTCTTTCATTACAGTTCTGTCTTATGATAGATCAAAAGAGGTTATGTGTCTAAATGGGCACCAGGCCTATACAGTTGCCAAAAACTCCTTCTATAATGTTATGGAGGCTTAAGTGATTAGTTGGGCCAACTCACTGTAGCACACCATGTTCTGACAAAGTGTAAGTTCTTAATTGACTTAGGCCCGCAGATTTTTTAAGCACTGGAATCAATTTCAGTCGATGGTTAAGAATATCAACAAAATACAATATCTTTGAGGAGAATGATAAGATTCCAGTCAGGGAAAGGGGAAGTACACTTGTTAAAAAGCAAGAGAAATCGTATCCCCATAATTTTAGCTGTCAGTTTTATCCAACCTTAATTGTATCTTAGGCTAAATATTTGCATAAACAAAATATTGAACTATCTCTTTACACGTAAAGCTTGAGGCAGATATCTCGCCACAAAAAGAGGGCATTAGAGGCAATGAAAATTGCAGGATCATGCTTATGTACCCATCCGTTTGGAAGACATGAGACAAAGTTCCCCCAACCACTCTCTCTTATACACATCTCTTCCTTGCATACATTTCATGACTCATGGACTGTTGGACACTATTTCACAGACTTAAAGGAATAAAACTATATTTTTTTGAATGAATCTGAAAGGAAAAGAATTTAATGCAAATATGTGCGTGTTCTACCTGAAATGTGTGGCTTTTAAAGATTACGCAACAGCCTTTTTAAAGACACTTTAAAATCAGACTGAATGTGGTTGCCTAATGAGTGAGGATGTCTATTAGAATTAGAGAGATATTAAAGTACATACAGTACATGGTTATATTGACATTTATAAACTGGGTGGTTAAAACTCTGAATGCTTATTGGCTGACAGCAGTGTTGTATCAGACCATATACCGCACGTATGACAAAACATGTATTTTTACTGCTCTAATAACGTTGGTAACCAGTTTATAATAGCAATAAGGCACCTCAGGATGTTGTGGTGTATGGCCAATATACCACGGCTAAGGCCTGTATCCAGGCACACCGCATTGCGTCGTGCATAAGAACAGCTCTTAGCCATGGTATATTGGCCATATATCACACCCCCATGGCTCTTATTGCTTAATTATACATTTCCTTCATTTTTATGTAAATGTGAAAAATACTTTATACAAGCTACATTTCAAAATGTCTGGTCTATTTTAGTCTCGGATGCCTAGGTGAAAGCCTGTGACAGATGCTAGGTCTATGGAAATGTGATGTGAGATCATGTGAAACAGTAAAACTAATAGCAAGCTAATGGTAAGATGTGTGCCTACCTGCCACAGGTATTCAGACAGAAAAATATCTGACACAGTAATTACACATGAATTACTGGATAGAGAATACTTTATCCCTACATCGTAACCTGACAAAAACAGTATAGAGCAATACTGATTTGGGTCAGAGCATAGTCACACAGGTCAAAACAATGTTTAGTCTAACATGCACACAAAAAAAGGATTTCCACTTTATGGCAATGATTTATATCCCTATTTACCATTTCTTTGTCCTTTTAAGCCTTGCATTTTAGATACAGTTTGCTGTAAACAGCATCAATCACTTTAAATTGAATGCATTTCATTTCTAATACAGGTGCAGAATATTGACTAGACATTGAGGCCCCTGTGAAAAATGAAGATCATTCTGCCAAAGTGATGTCACTGATGCTCTGTAGCGACCGGTGAGTCTGATAATTAAATCTGTCCTAGCACACGCATAGCCTAGATGATAACTACTGAACTAAAGACATACGCAATCTATCAGTATGATCATCAGTATTTCCCCACTGCCCCCCCAAAAAATTTAAAAGCCAATGTCAGTACTTCCTCTGTTTCACTTTTCCTCTCACACAACCATACATCTACAGTAAATGAGAAAGGGTATAATTGTTCATGAAGGCTCCTTCAGAAAGTTCACCCGTAGGCGTTGTGTCAAGCAAAGTGAAACGCTACATGTCAATATCTCCAGGTAGACAGGTTATTAGGTAATTGTAAATCACAGATAAGCCCTTCACTTTTGGCACGGTTGTCTTCTGAGGTCAAACTATGACATATTTATTAGTGGTTCATCCCTCCCCTACTGTAATACTATGTGAAAAAATCTATCATGTATCGGACATGAGGTATAACTTTGAATTTAACATGGGTCTTGTCACATCAATCTATATTAACTGTTATCATAGAGCGGCCATACAGTATGTACTGTATGTGTAAAGTTTGTTTTTTTACTCTACTTGAAGACAGAAAATTGGCTCCAATCTTGCATATCATGACAACAAAGAGGCAACAATCCCTAGTTTTTCTCAGAGCATGAGGAGAAGATGAGGAAAATATGATCCAGGGGCACGCAGCCCGGCCGCCTCATAACTGACATTATGTAACTGTGTGGAGGTTAAGACAGCTGTGATGAATCTGACACCTCTTTAAAACCAAACACGTCTCTTTATGTGTCATGATGCCGACCAGACTCGTCTCAGACAAGACGTAACATAGTAAACGTAAATCCGGGACACTCAAATGAGTATGATATGTTATGTTTGGTATGGTTACATATGATAGAAGGTTACTTAAGGAAAAAAACGAAAGGGTTGGGGGAGTGGGGTGTATAACGCGAACGTGTAGCAACCCAAAGGTTGCATTTTCGAATCTCATCATTTTAGCTAATTAGCTACTTTGCAACTACTTAGCATGTTAGCTAACCCTTCCCCTGACCCTAACCTTAACCCTTTTAGCTAATCCTTACCTAACCTTAACCCTTTAACCTATCTCCTAACCTTAACCCTAACCTTAACTCCTAACCCTAACCCTAACCCCTAGAGCTAGCAAACGTTAGCATTAGCCACATAGCTACCTAGCTAACTTTAGCCACAACAAATTGGAATTTGTAACATATCATACATTTTGCAAATTCTTAACATATTGTATGTTTTGCGAAATTCGTAACATAATGTACAAATTGCGATTTGTAACATATCATATGACATGGATGGTGGATTAATACATACCATACGAGACATATCATACTAAATGGAGTGTCTCTTATTTACGTACAGAATAATACACTGAGACCACGTTGTGCCGACAGATTATGAGTCAGACAGCAGTGCACTCCGTCCGTCCGTCCGTACACTCTTAGAAAAAAAGGTGCTATCTAGAATCTAAAAGGGTTCTTCAGCTGTCCCCATAGGAGAACCCTTTGAATAACCCTTTTTGGTTCCAGGTAGAACCCTTTTGGGTTCCATTTAGAACCCTTTCCACAGAGTGTTCTACAAAGAACCCAAAAGGGCTTTACCTGAAACCAAAAAGGGTTCTACCTGGAATCAAAAAGGTTCTCCTATGGGGACAGCCTAAGAACCCTTTTAGAACCTTTTTTTTACTAAGAGTGTATAGCATTCTGTTGGATAAAAAGGAGCACTAATGTCATCAAACACCATCTTAAATAAGACAGATAGATGGCATATGCCTCCACTTCATTTTCGTTGATGATTCTTTTAGAGGCCTTCTCTATGATAACCTTTTGAGAAGCAAAAAGAGAGGGAGGCAAAGTTTTGATGTATACTAGTTTATTTTTGGAACTATACAATCTTATCTTAGTGCATAGACTGGTTGTTTTATTGGGCCTTTCTTACACAGAGAAAAAAACATTTCACATTAAATAGACGTAGAAGTCAAGATGTAGAAAACTAGACGCTCCAGTAGAAAATACATCTGGAAAAACTCTGCTTCTGTAATCTATTTAGAGGAAAAATGACAGGAGCAGTATTCCTCCATGGTCTCGGGTCATCTAGTGGATGACTGGGGTGAACCAACTTCTTCTCTCTGCCTTGTTTGCTGATTGCTTTCTGTTGGTTGATTATCATTATATGTGAACGCATTATGTTGATGCTTAATTTTGTTAATAGGCATAACTCCGGTTTCTGCTGAACTGAGCCAGTGCTCATTATATCAAACTGTTATCAGCTCAGTAGGCACAGGAGGTTGAGCCCCATAACTCGCAATGCTCCATTTTCACCACAGGGAGGCACACCTACAAGATGGTGGGAGTTATTATGGACAGTTCCTTTGTCCATATACATACATACAGCTGAGTCCATGTGTGATCTGGTGGTCTAGTCATTCCAACAAGCAGTCGTCATGATTATAATGCTTACATCCACAATGTCACAGTAGATTATTTATACAACATGTGTAGTTAATAATGAGTCTCAAACTCACACAAGCACTGGGTAGGTCTTACTGCAGAAAATAATAACGCAATGACATATTTCATTTCCTTAGAAGTTACAAATACATTGCACATGCTGGGATAAATAGGCTGTGCTGAAAATAAACCACTTCGAAACACAACCAAGACACGGCATGAGGAAGAGTGTTTATCACTCTAAATTCTAGAGCTTTTTAGAACAGCTTTGACCGTGGCCCTCGACTTGACCAACCTGATTGAAAATGGGAGTATGGTTCACAATTAGATTGTTACTGGTTTTCCCAATGGGACAATTAGATTGTTACTGGTTTTCCCAATGGGACATTTCCTGTGTTTCCTTCCTGTATGAGACCCTGGCCTGCCCCCTCCCCTCCCCACAGTGTTTGCTCGCCCCTCCATCATGTCCAGGGTTTCACTTCACTGCTGATGAGAGATGGCCTCTGAGGAGCGGAACTTAGCCACTGTGAACATGGGCTTTCACAGATCTGTTCACAAAGCTGGCTAAGTCCTGCACCTCAGGAAACTCTAAATTCTGTATCACTAGATCCAGATGTCCTCCATTTCTCTTGTGGATCCATTTTTCCGTTTGCCGTTTTTTTCTTCTTATTCTAAAAAAGTACAAGCTTTCAGATATGGATCACCATTGAGTTACATTCACTTGTGGAGATATTTGGTGACAATGGCTTATGGACAATATCCTTGTTGGTTTATCCCCGCCTGAATAAAGTGCTAGAGTATATTTACCAATTCTGAGCGGGGTGTTGAGACTGAGCAAGGGACTGGGAAACCACAATTAGATGTTATGGAACATTTCACATTTGTAGAAAATAATGCTTGTCTGTGGCGTTATTAAAATGCTGAGGAAAGTAAGAGGCCGTTATCGACAGTACATCCTGACCATGAGAGTCATTGGCCTCAGTAGTGTGATGATCCTCATCCCGGGTGAGCTTCTGACAGAAAATGTAGCTTGGAGACAGTGGACAAAGATTGAGGAAGACAACAGGCTCCTGGATGGGGATGATGTTGAAGTGGGTGGCATGCAGCTGGTTGGAAATCCCTGGCAATGTGATTTTATGACACAATACCAAATCACTCTGCCAGGAATCCCACTGGCTGCCCCATGTAGGATGGAGAAAAAGAGAGATGGGGAGAGAGAGGAGGAGAAAGGGAGAGAGAGAGACAGACAGATAGGCTGACGGAAAGACAGACAGACTGACTTATAGACAGGCAGATAGCAGACAGAGGAACAGTCCTGTAGGAGGGGGGCTCACATTCACTGATGCACCTGATCAAACACACACTCCATGCCTGTTTAGAACCTCGCACTGGACTGGATGTAGTTATACTGTCCACATGCTTTGGCCATGTGCTTTCTGATAACCATATGACCAGTACTGTTAATTCACTTATTTTGCATATTCACAGTCATACATACAGTACAAATGATGTCAAATTAATGATTATGTCATTTAGATGTATGTGTGCCACTTGATGTTTTTATTTAAAAATACATAAAGAAGCCACACCAGGCAACAAATACATGTACCAACATTTCAGAGGATTATATACACAAAAAGTCAAAAGACTTGTTTCCATTGTGGTCCTCACTGCACTACATACATATAAATGACCTTACATGCAATAGCTACTCACTGCCACGCAGTGGAAGTACTTATGTTAGATACTACCTAGCACGTCATTATGGAATCAACCACATCAACACTTAAAAGTTCATGTCCGGCTCATTACACGTTGAAACATACTCACCCTTAGGATGGTGTGCATGTTGGAAGTCTTCTAAAACTCTGAGATCATTACTGTAAAGACATTGAAAGAGAATAATTAATCCAGAGATAAAAATAAGAATTAAAAAATAAATGGAGGTAAAGAGAATAATTGGCCATCCTTCAATCATTACACATTTGTCCCAGTGAAACCTTTAAGACGCAGTAGATTAAACAAAGTATCAGTAACTGGTGTAGGGTGTTGTTGTTGTGCAACAGAGCCTATCCACAATTTATGTCTATTGACATCGACTTCACCCATCTCTCCAGGTGGAAGATGGTTGTGGACATTTGCAAAAGGACAAATAACATACACTGCATCTTCAGAGGATGACCAGAAATGAGTACTAGTGCTGTGCATGGACAACCATTCTATTTATATATGGAAAACACAGTCCCATTTCCTCCTGAGGTGATGACCTGTTGCACCCTCTACAACCACTGTGATTATTATTTGACCCTTTTGGTAATCTTTGAACATCTTGAAGAATGATCTGGCCTTTATCATGTACTCTTATAATCTTCACCCGGCACAGCCTTAAGAGGACTGGCCACCCCTCAGAGCCTGGTTCCTCTCTAGGTTTCTTCCTAGGGTCCTGCCTTTCTAGGGAGTTTTTCCTAGCCATCGTGCTTCTACGTCTGCATTGTTTGGGGTTTTAGGCTGGGTTTTTGTGACATCTGCTGATGTAAAAAGGGCTGTATAAATAAATGTGATTGAATAGAGAATCACAATAACTACTACATTTTCTCACAACTAACTAAATTCCTCACTTTGCCACAGAATATACACAAAATAACCTAGATGAGTATAAAATACTCAGACAAATAGATTTACAGGGGCTACAGTCATCTACATGGACCTCTTGATACAGAGAGAGCAGCAGTGGCTATTTCTGATGGACTGAGACTAAAGGTTTGCCCTACTTCTCACACAGCTCAGAAGCAGGGGACCGCTCCTCCCTAACACTGGACAAGCAGTCCAAAAATATAATCAAAGGGCAAAACATGGCCTCTAAAAATATTTATTCCATCACAGTGATTTCTTGAACAGGAAATACGACTGTCCAATCCAGAATAAACACTAATCTTCCTGTGTCGTTTACAGCGTGCGGTTATCTCTTTCCGCTGCTCTCGGCTTTTCACACTTCAGTGGTCGTCACTGACTGACCGCCCCCGGAGCTAATAATGGGTGAAATGGAAAATGTTTTCATTTCAACTTTGTGGTGGATTGACTTTATATAGGCTAACAGCAGTAAACATCTCAAACTATGAGGGGGGGGGGGGGGCTAAGTAAGAAAGAACAGATTTTCAATTTAACGACTTTCAGATGTATTATATGAACAGATATGTGTGAGCTGTTATGTTCAGACATTTTCACCCAAAAAAATACAGTTGAAGTCGGAAGTTTACATACACTTAGGTTGGAGTCATTAAAACTAGTTTTTCAACCACTCCACACATTTCTTGTTAACAAACTATAGTTTTGGCAAGTCGGTTAGGACATCTACTTTATGCATGACACAAGTAATATTTCCAACAATTGTTTACAGACAGATTATTTCACTTATAATTCATTGTATCACAATTCCAGTGGGTCAGAAGTTTACATACACTAAGTTGACTGTGCCTTTAAACAGCTTGGAAAATTCCAGAAAATTATGTCATGGCTTTAGAAGCTTCTGATAGGCTAATTGACATCATTTGAGTCAATTGGAGGTATACCTGTTGATGTATTTCAAGGCCTACCTTCAAACTCAGTGCCTCTTTGCTTGACATCATAGGAAAATCCAAAGAAATCAGCCAAGACCTCAAAAAAAAAATTGTAGACCTCCACAAGTCTGGTTCATCCTTGGGAGCAATTTCCAAACGCCTGAAGGTACCACGTTCATCTGTACAAACAATAGTACGTAAGTATAAACACCATGGGACCACGCAGCCGTCATACCGCTCAGGAAGGAGACGCGTTCTGTCTCCTAGAGTTGAGCGTACTTTGGTGTGAAAAGTGCAAATCAATCACAGAACAACAGCAGAGGACCTTGTGAAGATGCTGGTGGAAACAGGTACAAATGTATCTATATCCACAGTAAAACGAGTTCTATATCGACATAACCTGAAATGCCGCTCAGCAAGGAAGAAGCCACTGCTCCAAAACCACCATAAAAAAGCCAGACTACGGTTTGCAACTGCACATGGGGACGAAGATTGTACTTTTTGGAGAAATGTCCTCTGGTCTGATGAAACAAAAATAGATCTGTTTGGCCATAATGACCATCGTTATGTTTGGAGGAAAAAGGGGGAGGCTTGCAAGCCAAAGAACACCATCCCAACCGTGAAGCACGGGGGTGCTGTTGTGGGGGTGCTTTACTGCAGGAGGGCCTGGTGCACTTCACAAAATGGATGACGTCATGAGGTAGGAAAACGATGTGGATATATTGAAGCAACATCTCAAGACATCAGTCAGGAAGTTAAAGCTTGGTCGCAAATGGGTCTTCCAAATGGATAATGACCCCAAGCATACTTCCAAAGCTGTGGCAAAATGGCTTAAGGACAACAAAGTCAAGGTATTGGAGTGGCCATCACAAAGCCCTGACCTCAAACCTTCAGAAGATTTGTGGGCAGAACTGAAAAAGCATGTGCGAGCAAGGAGGCCTACAAACCTGATTTCAGTTACACCAGCTCTGTCAGGAGGAATTCACCCAACTTATTGTGGAAGGCTACCCAAAACGTCTGACACAAGTTAAACAATTTAAAGGCAATACTACCAAATACTAATTGAGTGTATGTAAACTTCTGACTTACTGAGAATGTGATGAAAGAAATAAAAGCTCTCTACTATTATTCTGACATTTTGCATTCTTCAAAGAAAGTGGTGATCCTAACTGACCTAAGACAGGGACTTTTTACTAGGATTAAATGTCAGGAATTGTGAAAAACAGAGTTTAAATGTATTTGGCTAAGGTGTATATAAACTTCCGACTTCTGTGTATATATAATACAGAGACCTATTTATTGCAAGTTTATTTTCACCACAAGTCAACTATAACTTATTTAAACTTCTAAAAGTTGATTGTCAAAACATGTCAAGATTTTACTTGACGTCATAAGCCTGTCCACAAAATTGGAGAGTATCGCTGCTCTAAGTCTATGGACAGATCTCGAAGCCTTGTCATAATGGCCTTGGTAGGATCCCTCCCCAATGTCTGTATGAAGATCAGCCCTGTGCTGTGAACACCCCTTCATAATATATTAGTTTCACGAAGAACACTTACATTTATACTGTACAAACCTCCCCATACATGCTAACAAGTTTTAGTCTGCTTTAATCAACTCACCTACTCTGGGAACTTCTGATGTCGTACTCTTATGTTCGGGGATAGTTTGTACTTGGACAGTCTCTCTAAATCACTGACAACGAAATGCTATCTAGATCAAAATGGAAATTGTCTGCTGACACATCTTTCTGGGAAATTAACGCTAAGAGTGCTTTCAGATTCCTGGATGAAAGTTGGATGAAAAATGTCCTTTCCCAATAGTACCCGCTTTTAAGATTGATGTCTCCAACATGTCTGGAATTGCAGAAGCTCTCTCTCTAGGCTAAATCACTTCCATTTGAGACCAGTCATTGGCACCTCGCTTTCTAACACTGAACACTGAGATTTGCTCATGCATTACATACTGCCACTGACTGCCAGACAATCATGGAGTTTGTCTCCTAGTCTTTAAGTAGTGCTAGAACCATTCTCCTTCATTGCCCATGATTTTCACAGTCTCAGCTGTTGTGTCTAGACGACTACTCTACTCTGGGGGCAGGCCAGAGGACAGGACAGCACGTGATTGGTCTGGCCCTTAGTCAGAAGCCATTCGTGTCCTTGCCGGAGAGGAAACACAGCAGTGGACAAAGGAGTCATTGCATATTGGGAAAGTGTGGGCGGGTTTCCCAGGACCTAGGCTGATGCTGCAGATCTAGTTGACTTTGTGCCCAGACGGGACATAGGGAGTGAGCAGATCGGAGTGGGCCTTTGGCTGTTTGGCAGGATATGTGTGGGTCACTCAGAGGAGCCATGATGTAGGCAAACAACAGCACTGATAACTTCAGTTGGAGACAAGAGAACAAAGAGGCTCAAACACTAGGTCTCGGGCTCGATTAGGGAGTGTAGGGACCTGTCCTGACTGCCAGGCCAAAATCACCTGCAGCTAGATAACAACCACCCAACTAGACCACTAAAATGGCAGACAAACCTCCAGTAGAAATAGGAGATACTAAATGGCACCTATTTCACGTTTTCTACTCAAATCAACATGATAGCAATAACTACAACAACCGAGTGCTGTAGTGCCTAAAAATCAATTGTCCTCGGTTGCAACACTCACTACTGAGTTCCAAACTGCCACTGGAAGCAACGTCAGCACAACAACTGTTCGTCGGGAGCTTCATGAAATTGGTTTCCATGGCCGAGCAGCTGCACACAAGCCTTAGATCAATGCCCCCATGCACATAGCAAGGTCCATACAGATATCATTTGTCGAGATTGGTGTGGAAGAACTTGACTGGCCTGCATAGAGCCCTGACCTCAACCCCATCGAACACCTTTGGGATGAATTGGAACGCCGACAACGAGCTAGAGTTAATCGCCCAACATCAGTGCCCTACTTCACCAATGCTCTTGTGACTGAATGGAAGCATATCCCCACAGGAATCTAGTTGAAAGCCTTCCCAGAAGAGTGGAGACTGTTATAGCAGAAAAGGGGGACCAACTCCATATTAATGCCCATGATTTTGGAATAAGGTATTCAACGAGCAGGTGTCCACATACTTTTGGTAAGTTGGATAACAAAGCAAGCACTCTATCTGTAGGAACTATCTTCCTTCATGTGAAATCATGAGTTTAAATACAAGATGTGGAGTGAATCTGACATATGGTTCATAAGGAGAAGATCATTTTGAGCATTAGCATTACATTTCAGTCATTTAGCAGACGCTCTTATCCAGAGCGACTTACAGTAGTGAATGCATACATTTCATACTTTTTTTGTACTGGTCCCCCGTGGGAATCGAACCCACAACCCTGGCATGGTAAACACCATGCTCTACCAACTGAGCCACACAGGACATATGTGAAGTGTGGTTCATCTTAGGGATGTCAATTATTGCGATGACAAGTTTTAAGTTGATAGGCCACTGTGGAGTGGATTTATGGGGTTTAAGTGGACACGTAAAATATTTTTTACATTAGTTTCTGTGTGCCAAATTAGAAGAAAAAAATCTAAGAATAACAATAGGTTTCATATCTTTGCTGTGAACCCCTAATAATTCCATAAATATTTTGATGTACACTAATCACTCATAGATAACACCCCTGTCTACTCAGTGTAGTAATCATCATCATAATCATCAGAAACATTAAAAAAACAAGCCCAAAGGTATTTAGTTCAAACTCCCTAGGATGTTTTACATTTGTGTGTGGAGTAAACAAAAAATAATTATGTTGAGGCTAGCAGCATTTGCCAAATTACTTCCACGGAAATCTCTTCAGTCACTAAATGTCTTACAGAACGTTAACCCCAGGAAGCAAAATAACCCTTAACTTTATTTACTTCACAACATGGACCCAGTGGGTATGTTCAGGTGAACACTTAAGGACACAAACTTAAATCAAACCAGGCTCAGACCAAAGTAAGCGAAACAGAGCCTACCACTGCCAAAGAAAGTAGTCAAAATGCAAAAGATTTGAGAGAAATAAAATAGATGAAGTGTGTACATGCTTTTCCAATTGGGTGTTGCATGACATGACTGAGCTTTCATGGCAGCCCAAACAAAATAGAGGAAAACTAAGCTCTATAGAAATTACACATTTTGTGTCATTAATAAATGTAAAAATTAAAGCGACAGTGATAATTTGCAATGAACCTGTGTGAGTTCCCACATATATCACTTTCCGAATAGATGCGGTAAGACAAGTAGCAGCAACAACGCTGTTTTCCCACACGTATTAAGGTAGGCAGAATTTGGAGACTTTATGAGGCTTGGAAAAATGCAATAAAATGTATTTCTGTGAATGCACCCATCTGTTGAACCTTGGTGGACTTCCTGTAAACAAGATTTGGAGAACAAAACCTCTCACGCTAGCTCCTCGCCTGTAATTGACCTTTCTTTTCTTCTTTCCCTTTGTCCACCTACTCTACTTTTATCTCTCTACTGACCTCTCTTATCTGTCTCCTTTCATTCTCTCTTTGGCGTTCCCTTTTAAAATACCTCTGCAATATATTGCTTACTTCATAATATTGCATGGAATGGTGTCCTTGGAAGCTAACGTAACTTTGATGTAAAGAGTAAGGGTTAGACAGTGTTGGTATTGTTAACTTTATTCTATATAGTTATACATGCATAGTTTGTAATATACTATATGCTTCTATTTCATAACTTCTTTTTTTTATTAGCTCAATATAAGATCTGATTATTCTGTAGATTTGTCATCCAAAATGCAATCTAGGATCAGATTTATACATTAGGCCATATTAAACCGTGACACATGGATAATCAAGTATATAAATCTACATTCCACCTGTAACACCATGCAATTACATTTCCAGACAGATTCACGAAGGAAATCAACAGTTTCTTCCCACAAGCATTACTTCCCACAAGCATTACTCAATGGAAAATGTTGAATTACATTCAACAGTGATATTGGTACTGCAAGGAAGCAGCCAAAATATAATGACATACATGTATTATCTTTTTCTATTTAGGATTAAACAAATAATAAATAAGCAATATCTAAATAAAGATATGATAGAGGATATGTAATTTTTTGATCATGTATTTATTCTATTCAATATGCTATGTTTTATATCCATTTATTCATGACCATCAAGGATTTTCTTTCAAAATAATCTGATATTGTATGATTACATTTACACATTGTGCCGTAATATGAAACTTTTTGTAAAATTGGTTCCCTTTCAATCAATTAATTTTCAATATTGATAATTTGTGTAATTTCCTGATTCTTACAATGAAATGTAAAAAGTTATTATGAGCCCAGTTGAAGTCCAGATTTCAAGGGTTTCCGTCAGTAAGAACTCATTGTAAATAATACCGACAACATAATGGTTTGGTACAGGCCGTGTTCACGCTCTATGGTTCAGATATATCTCCATTGACATATTAATAATACATGAAGTTAGATTTCAGAGCAGAGCTCAGTGAGTATATAACCATATACTGTGACCATATTAATATTTGTTTTGGTAGTGGTATATATACATAAAGACATTTATTCTGGACAGTGTCTTTAAAAATATATCTCTGCAGTCAGTAAGATTATGTACAGTAGGTTAGTTGTATTTTCTTCCAGTTAAATACTGTTGCTGGAGAATCTCTGTAAGATGTATAATGCTAGCTGAAGAACCCCAGAACCCTGCTATAGTATAATGGCCAACTGGCCAGCAACTGTCTGCACAGGGAACCAAAGTGTTGTTCTAATCATTTAGTGATGTTAGGTAGAAAAGTCGGCTTACTTCCTCCCTCTGTACCAACACCCAGCCCAGAGAGAAAGGGAAGAGAGAGAGAGAGAGAGCTGGAAGGCAAGGCACATGGCCCGTCTTTCTTATTCATTATACAGATTCTAACTTCTGAAGCCTGTGTTAGTTGTTTATTTCTCCCTCCTTCCTCCTCTCATATTTGATTCATTTTTAAGGAGAGCCATATAAGCAACGAAGCAGGGGAGGTTTACATTCACGTAAACACATCTAATTGATTCTAGCAATATTGTTAGATGTGGCTACATGCAAAAATGTCTGATTTAAAGCAATATGCATGCTATAACAAAAAAGGACTTTGACACACATACTGAATATAGGAGGTGTATGAGACTTCTTTCTATGCCGCCATCAATACAAAAAGGATTGGGATCCTCTGAATGAGGTGCATTAAAAGAGATATGTTGGTACAATTCCTTCCCTGATTGCAACCATCACAAAGCAAAATAAATGATAGTCGTTGTGGATCCCATTTCAAGTACATCTGCAACACATTGAAACAAAATTTGGCCCATAGAATTTCCAGGCCATTGTTAGAACTAAACAAAAAGTGCGGTCTTGTCCAAAGTACACAGGGAAACAACAGCATTATGTTGAATACTGACAAAAGTATTTTCCTTTTTGGTATATTTTTATTGATAACGCAACTAACTATTGAGGACAAAAAAATAAGTAGAGAAATTAATTGGGGACTGGCAAATCCTAAAGTTTCTGGCTTTGATTCAACGTAGAATTAATCTTCAGATTGACCTTTGCATTCTTTCTAAGTCTAAAGAAAAACACTGAATTGCTATTGAATCTCTTCCCTCCACAGGTCATATACAGTATATAATAGGTGTTTTCAGAACCTATATGGTACTACATCAGTTATACCATAGGTTTATCTAAAAGGTTATCTTAATTCATGTAAAAATAGTACAAAGTCAACTGAAAGCAGATAACATTTCATTCATTCCCTGTATGGGTCTACAGAGGAAATACAAGGGCGAACCGAATGCACATTACACATGCTGGAGACCCAAACCGCTCTGAAGGATCAAAAAGTCCTCCAAGTACTTACTGAAAAGTAGTATATACTGTAGCATATATCATACGATCATAGTTTCCATTTGCAACACAAATCTTGAAGTTATTATACGTAGTTAGACGGTTGCTATAAGAATTCATTTCTACATTAGACACACACTAGAAATGTCAAGATTGAAGAAAAGCACTGTGTTACTCACACAAAAGTACTGCCAGCTTTCACTTGGGATTGATTTAAAGCCCAATTGTCTTTATATGCCCTTAGTGTGATGATCCTAAAGCCATAGCTTAAACAGAGAATACAGCAGATCATACAAGTTGCTCCTTAGCTCCAATGCAACCCCAAGCTCAAACTGTGCTCCAACTAATACGCTCCTCCTCCCCTCTTTAAGTTAAGGACTGAGTCAAAGGCATACACATCATTCACAGAAGTTTCAAAACCACACCCAGAACTGCATGGAGAGGAGGGGAAACACTGAGTTTTCCTTAAATAACCCCAGAGGAGGGAGGAAACTCCTGTTTTCTGCCCAGCCGAACCCTCAAATAGCCATGTAGTAGGTTGTGTTTTGAAAAGAAGATTATGACGCAGTGGTGATTTTCAGGATGTTTATTTTATTCAGCTAGAGGTTCTATTTTAAATACATAAGTAGGTGTGTGGTGAGCTCTGGCTTTAAACACCGTGGATTCTAGAGATATATGGTCTCAGGTCATAGTGTCTAGTGGTAATTGAACATACAATTATGTCTGCCTTTGCGTGTGTGGTGTTGGTGTGTGTGTAGACACATGGGCCTGTAGTTGAGGGTTCTCTTCATCCTGATTTCCGTCATTGATGACAACCAGCTGCACCTCTTTCCTCTGTGAAGTGGGCAGCATGTAGCATTCCTCCCGCTTCATACATATGGATCTCTTTAGGACAAAGAAGCACACCATTTCTATAGCACAACTTGCTCTGCCATTTTTGTGTTTGCTGTGTAATCTCATTGCTACATGTGTTTTACTCTCTGTAATAAGGGCTATGTGGAATCCATCACATGAAATTAGTGATTTGTAGTTTGTAAACAAATGTTGTGTTTCTTTGGGGTAATGAGTGCCAAGTTAACATGACCTTAGAGTGTTGTCTGTGAGCATGAAAAGGATTTGTGACAATACAGTCTATTGTTATGAAAAGTACATCCAAGCCTGTTATCTTACCCCCCAAGACTAATCATTTACAAATGTGCCCAAACTAAAGGTGTAGTCTGGAGCTTATGAGGGGTACCAGTATTTGTCCACTAGTTTCTATTTACAGCATAATGTTATGTTGCTAGGGAACAGCGCTACATTAATCAATCAAATCAGGATACATTTTTTTCCCATTATCTGGGATGCATATTGCTTTGCATGTTCTTTCCGGTACACAATACTGTGGCAACAAAGAAAGCTTGACGTAGCCTACAGAATAAACAACTAAATGTTCTTTCAAAGTCAACCTGACCTTGCCTTCTATGACTTTATCTAATTGAAATTATGTCCTGAATAGGCATTTATAATCCAAAATAACTGTTTGTCTGAATAATTTGACTTAAGTAGACAATACCAAACAAATTGATGTAAAAGCAGTTTGACAAAGGAGGGGTCTAGAACCAAACTATAAAATGTGGGATTTGGTCCGGCAGGTTGCCCAGAAGGCAAGTGAAAACAAAGGCTGCCTACGCACTCCCTATCTTTGACTTGAGACAGGCAGCCAGACACAGACTGCCAGACCAACACAGGGAACACTTTCACCTGAATCTCACTGTATAGGAAACTCAGAGCTAAGGAAGTCGTGCATGCTGCGTGTGTGTGTATGTGTGTGTGTGTGTGTGTGTGTGTGTGTGTGTGTGTGTGTGTGTGTGTGTGTGTGTGTGTGTGTGTGTGTGTGCGTGCATGGATGTACAGTATGATTCATAGCCCTGAACAGACCCCACCCTGCGTTGGCGGGAGATTTGGCAACTGTCAGTTAGCCTAGCCCCTCCCATGGAAGGACTGCTGCTCAGACAACTGCACTCTTTGTTCAAATGTCATTTTGAAAAAGCAAGAAAAGAGAAAACATATTTTTCTGTGGCCATGATGTGATCTACAGTATCTCACACCGCTGTGGGATATCTAAGTGTTCTGAAATAAACAAGAAGCACCAACTTTTGATGTGTCTGACGCTGTCTTTATTCAAAGAAATGAAACTTGATGATACACTCTATGAATGTGTTATCCACTATGTTCACAGACTTCTGTGATAGACTTTATTATATGCATATCCATCAATATTATTATGGATTATTTTATTAGAAGGATTGTTAGTATGGCTGTTTTTAGTAACAGCTTGACAGAATGAAGTGTTACATTGATCAGACTAGCAGGGAGGTTCTGTTACCACAGTGCTACCGGGACAGTTGCAGTACTGATCCTACGTGGGGCCCTGCGATGGAGGCCCCTGCTCCCAGCAGAATCAGTTTTTTGCAAAACCGATTTCCAATGTGTCATTTGGAGGCCTTACTGCTTGTGAAATGAAATCATGGTAACATTAAAATAGCGTCAGAGATGAAGTCCGGGCTGTTATGGGACTAGTGTAGTCCCAATAAATCCTGTTCCCAATTAGAGATGAATATGCGCTTATGCTCTGACGTCTCTTTGAAGTTTCAAACTAAGCGGATAACTTAAGACCAGTGTAGCAGCTAGGATATCAAGCGAATGGGGTCATGTGAGTCCCCCTAATTTTACTTTAGTGGGTAACATTACTGTAGGTTGGTCTGAAGTAACATGCCAATGGACGACTGGCTGCCTGCGCTAACATCAGATATTCAGTTTTAGAGTTGCTTTCCACATGAAAAAATATTACAGTTTACTATAGAATACTACAGTATTTACTATATAATTCTAACTGTAGTATCCCTCGATCATGTGTAGTACTTACTATAGAATGTTGTAGTGTACTATAGTAAATACTATAGTAATATCCATAAAAACACTACAGTCCGCAAAAACACTATACTTTTTAATTATACAGTAAGTACTACAGTATTTAATTTGCATATATCCTGCCCATTTCCATCCATATCGCAATTTGTGCCACCAATAACTGAGAAACCTACAAGCCAAATATAGAGCATATATTGTGTTCCCTACAGGTTATAGAAAAGAGCAGAAGCTCTGAACTATCCATTCAGACCCCAGTTCTACCTACTTATAGATTATGGGTTCTTTTAGTGTTTCTTCAGTAGGTTTCCTCAAGGAGAAAGCCTCTATTTCTGTCAAAAATAATAAAACAAAAACTATAGTAAATACTAGAGTAATGTCTGCAAAAACACTACAGTAAATACTGCTAGCACTAGAAGCACAAGCATTTTGCTTCACTCGCAATAACATCTGATAACCATGTGTATGTGACCAATAAAATTTGATTTGATTACAGTATACTGCAAAACACCACAGTAAATACTATAGTTTTCTTTTACTACATTATTTAAACTATACTTAACTTTAAATACTACAGTATACTACAGTATTCACTGCATTATTTTTGTGGGCTACAGTGAATACTACAGTAAAGTCTGAAAAACACTACAGTGAATACTATAGTATTTATACCGTAGTATACTATAGTATTTTTTCATGTGGGTTGAGTTGATCCAAATTAAAGCATCTATTCCTCCCCCCTTCTATTCAGTTTAGCCTGCCATCCACATCTGCATGACTTTGTTTCTCATTTTCACCCGTTAATTAAGAGTTCATTGGCATTCATCTTTGCTTTAGCATTTCTAAATGAAGGAACTATACTGCATGGATACACACTGCTGCTTTTTATCAGAATCACAACAGTCTCTTATGCTCAGACGCACTAAATAAATAAACAAAATGAGGCTGCTTGAGTTTACATAGCCTGAGTGCACACAGCACAGTAGATGTTCCATTATGTGAATTGTAAGGCAGAGGTCAAATGTAAAATCAAACTTCAAGGCAGGCTGGCAATATGGAAACAATTAAACAGAGGCTTGTGTGCTCCAGCAGACGTGTACAACCGCAGTCCACAAAGCCCGCTATGACTATTTTTGTTTATATTGAGGTCCAATTCGCTTTGTCATTAAAATGGATTTAATACCATTTTGAAGTTACTGCAGCTGTCTATGCTAATATATAGCTATGAATGATGTGTAAACATTGCACAAACATTCTATGGTACGGTATGTAGACACATTTGAGGGGTTTTACTTCCAGATGTTATGTCACTGTGGTTGTTTTCTGGCTAATCCAGTGTACCAAAATGAATAAAGAATGCATGTTGAATCTGTGAGGGAATAAGTCAAAAGATGTGTTTACAATACACACCTTTGTAGTTTTGTAACACGATTTGCTTCACTATCAGCTATATGAAGAAAAAAATGCCTTGTTTGCCATCTACACAAAGGACATATTCAACCTTAATGCAAAAGTCAGGAATTAGCAGCTAAACTGAGTGGACAAGTTTCAACATTATGGTGATGATTGCAATGTATGAGGTGTCATTTGTCTTAGCCACGCCCTACTGACGCTACCCTGACTTGCTGTTTGGGGTTTTGGGCTGGGTAGCTGTATAGCACTTTGTGACAACTGCTGATGTAAAAAGGCCTTTATAAAAATAAATTGTATTGATTGATTATCTGTCTATTGTGGGACGAGTTATAGTTATAAAATAAGACTGTGAGGAAAATGCAAACACAATTATTCACATGAGGGCACATGTCAAGTTAAAGAGACCATGCTGAACAAACAATAGCAGGGGTCGACGACTTTAAACTTGGACCAATTTACCCTTGACTTCCCTGGCTGACAGAATACTACCTCCATTGTAATACAATACTTGTTTCTGGCTCACACTTCAACGTCAGCTACGTTCCAAATAGTAATGGATAATTATTGTAGAAGATCTTAGTTTGTTAATATAATAGTTTGAACATAACTTCAACTTAAGGTAACAGATCTCTTGTGTTTTATTTGCAAATGTCAAAATTCCTGATGTTCTTATTCTTGTGTTGTATTATATAGATTTATTGTAGTTTGTGGTGACTTTGTTAAAAGCAAACAATATATCAAGATTGGTTCTAACGCATTCTCCATACAAATCTAGATCTGAAAAAATCATGTGCTTCATTAATAAATGAATTCAAGCAACTCAGGAAAATCCATGAACTGCATAACCACACTGTCTGCATTCTTCAAGATGATGTTTAAATCCAGAGGTTGAAGATAAACTAATTGTTTAGTAGAAAACATAGGCTATACGGTATTATAATATAATGAGAATGTAGAATAATTTCATGAAACTGTATCTTCACCATATCTGCTAATAATCCCCCACCGCTGAGGTATATATTCTGTGATTATGTCAACCACAGTAAGGTAAATGTATTATAGGCCTCGTCAAGATAAACGTATAGGTCTATTCAATGTAGTCACTTTGTTCCTTATGATTCATGACAAATGACAAAGCCAGACATGGCAGCTCTGGTTCATCATCATTCATCCTCTAAATTGTCTTAGATTTATGTGCTTTTATTTTTAATAGATTCCATTGGGATGTAATACTCTGCCAAATAAATGACCAGAGATTAGTGGACATACCTTTTGAAGACAACATTTATTAGATGATTATTAATGTGATATAGCCGAGGGTTGCACTTTATTTGTTTCATCGTCGGTTCCTCGAGTTATACTTCTTTGATATTTTATGGAGGCTCTCAAATCGTGCATCTACACGTACAGGCGTGGGTAAAGGCGTGGGTAAAGGGTAACCTTTACAGGTGAGGACCCCTCTGCCTCAATCCTGCATTACAAGCAACTTGTTTTTACACGGGTTAGTCTTCAGTTCGCTCCAGTGTACACCAGATTCAAATTCAATCCACAGTGTTCATGGAAGATTGATTTTCTACTCAGAAATTATCCTGGTTCGTGTTACATTCTGCATGAACAAAAAAAATCTAATTTTGTTTTAGCTAAAGGGTGCATTAATCTAATAAGTATCATTGTGCCTCTGCATTGAATATACTCTATACAAAATAGCTGCCATTTTGTATTTAATGATTGCAGTACTGTTAGTCTGTGTTGTTCAATGTAATTTGTCTAAAGATCATTGTGTACAGCGAGAGCTGGAAGATGAAGATGAAAGTCTCACAGCACTAAGTTAATATCCAATATGACAATAGCGATGAAATGGACCAATTTCAAGGATGACAATGTCCAGAACCCAGAGTCCAGAGTCAAAAGATCTTGTAATTTGCCTGTTCTCTCTGGGGATGAAACCAGCCAGAGTGTGACGAGAAAGAACACCTCATTCTTTGTTTTGTTCCCTTGTTGGCGTTGACAACCTCGATCCGATGTTATTACGTCAATGGAGATGTATCAGGAAAAAGATCTGTTGTAGTGACTCAGTTGGGCAATCTCTCTTCCAGGAATTGTATTGCAACTATGTCACCAAATTAAAATGCATTCATCTCAGATCACCTCTTTGAAATGCACCTGACCCAGATCAGTGGCATTTCACATTGGAATAAACTAATAGGGATATATTAAGCAAACACACCAAGCCAAAAGGGCATATAGCAAGTTTCGCTGGTGACATTGTCTGTGGCACAGATTGTTCAGTGTAGAGGAGCGGGCTGAGGGTATGTGTGTCGTGTGAGTCTGCCGTGTGAGCCTGCCGCCATGTGTCTATGGATATATCTCGGCATGTGGATCTGATTTCCTTTGGCCATGTCACAGGCAGGAAGGCTTAAACCATGAGTCATGCCCCTGGGGCAGGCAACTCTTTATGGCTGGCTGGTGTGGGCTACACTGTAAGTAGACTATTGTTATGGCCAATGTCCATGCCCCGGACCGAGCAGAGCGGAGCGCGGCAGGGCTGTTACAACCATGTTGTTTTCCCACACTCAGTCCCAGACCCTAGCCTCCTCTGGTCTGGCATGGCAGACAGCTGGGCCTCGTTATCAACAGGCCATCGCTCTCACTGATAATGTCCAGATGGTGTGTGCTTCTGTGGAGCTGTGCATCCTCAGTTAGTTAGTCATAGGACTCTACCTCCATTGACCCCTCAGACAATGGCCTAATTTCTTAAGGAGCACAGAGACTGACTTCAAAGTGGAACGCCCACGCTGTCGCTGTACAGAAGGCATTCATCATAATGGTCTGGTCACTAAGGCAACCGACAAATTGTGATTCTTAATACTACATTACAGCTCCATTGATCAGCTATAGCTCTTATATCAGCTAGCTGTTATAGCTCAGAGAGTCTATAGGTCATATTTGTTTAAAGTGTGTCGCTTAGTAGTATCACCTTTTAGTTAGAATGATGAATCACGTAGTCCTTTGATAAGTACCTTTTACCTTTGTTTGGCCAGCTGAAATGCATAGACTAGTCTCTGCAGCTGAACATCTCAACCTGGCAAGGTGAACAAAGCAATGTTGTGTACATTAAAGTTATATGACATCCGGTGTAAAAATGAGTCTAAAGTGACTGGGGTCTCGCCTGCTTTC
Organism: Salmo trutta; assembly: GCF_901001165.1. NCBI lineage: Eukaryota > Metazoa > Chordata > Actinopteri > Salmoniformes > Salmonidae > Salmo > Salmo trutta. The sequence continues at coordinate 22,397,932 of NC_042987.1, read as the reverse complement.
TTTCCTTTGTGATTAAGGCACAAAGCCTAGTGATGAAGGATAACTCTCTCTCTCTCCCTCTTCACTAATGTCCCTGGCCTATTATGCCTAGCTTCCTTTGTGATGAAATGAGAACGTATTGATTGCGAGAGTGTAAGCAGGGCTTTAGGTTTACAGCTAATTTGCAGTAGCCTCTCGTCGCTGTCTGATGAAAACCTCATCGCCAAAACACTTTTCAGGAACAAATTACTATATTTTCTCATTAACGAACATAGAATTATGAAACTTCAGAAGATATTTTGAATACGTTTTCTTGGCCCTAGAGTCATTAAATGTTCAGAGAACATTGAGGGTAGTTACTGCTTTCAATTAATATTTTAAAAAGAGAATTGGTAAACATGTAGTTACAGACAGAGGAAAAATAACCACGTAGAAAAGCACACACTGGAAGGTAACACACTTTAACAGAAAGTTATTGTTCATTCTATATGAATTACAAAATACATTTTAGTCAGGACTATTTAAATGCAAAGTTTCTGGAGATATTCTGTGGATAATATTCAAATAACGAGACACAATGTGATCATGTAGTATGCCACTCTTTCTACACTGCGTATCGTATAGAGAAATATGAATTCACTATTTAATGAAAACCTTGAAGTGGATAATATGAAACCAACAAAAGCCATTGAAAATAATATGCCTTATACAGTAGTAAGTAATTATCTTATGAATAATAAATATATGTATTTTTCGTTTATTGTGAATGAAAATAAAGCTTGTTTTAAAGATCCACCACCAGCATTTATCATTCATAATATGATACCCTCACAGGATACTGGAGGTTCTCCCAAAAACCTAAGCTAAATTAAAATGCGATTTTTGTCAGACCACCATGCTCATCTGACAGCTCCAATTTATCGTTCCAGGCTCCACGCTGAACCGTTTCTCCAGTACTACAGTTCATTTTCTCTTTCTTTGATTCTCACCCCCAAATCGTTCCCCCGACTTAATATAGGTTTCTGTCCTCCACTCACCGCTCACTCATTTCTCCCATGAGTCACCGTGTGGTTTGGACCGGGGATCAAGCGGTGACTGACTGAGACTGACTGAGACTTCCAGAACAGACATGGAATCAAATGTGTGTTAAAAGTGTAGAGAAGACCCAGGGGAGGCAGTGGGAGATCATAGTAGTATAGAAACGGTATAACAACTCAACACTCAACAGAGTGGGCTTGGGGGGCTTTCAGATGACAGGTTAAGCTGTCTATCTCTGCACAGGGAGAGAGGCCTAATGACCTGCGATGGCCTCTCTGATCTGAATGAAGCATGTCCACCCTTCCTCCTTTTAGAGCCACATTGTCCTCTCTATGCATCCCAAATGGAGCCCTATTCCCCTGCACTACCCATAGGGCTGTCTGGCCTACTGTGTCACTACCCATAGGGCTGTCTGGCCTACTGTGTCACTACCCATAGGGCTGTCTGGCCTACTGCGTCACTACCCATAGGGCTGTCTGGCCTACTGCGTCACTACCCATAGGGCTGTCTGGCCTACTGTGTCACTACCCATAGGGCTGTCTGGCCTACTGTGTCACTACCCATAGGGCTGTCTGGCCTACTGTGTCACTACCCATAGGGCTGTCTGGCCTACTGTGTCACTACCCATAGGGCTGTCTGGCCTACTGCGTTACTACCCATAGGGCTGTCTGGCCTACTGTGTCACTACCCATAGGGCTGTCTGGCCTACTGTGTCACTACCCATAGGGCTGTCTGGCCTACTGTGTCACTACCCATAGGGCTGTCTGGCCTACTGTGTCACTACCCATAGGGCTGTCTGGCCTACTGTGTCACTACCCATAGGGCTGTCTGGCCTACTGTGTCACTACCCATAGGGCTGTCTGGCCTACTGTGTCACTACCCATAGGGCTGTCTGGCCTACTGTGTCACTACCCATAGGGCTGTCTGAACAGTGACATTTCTGGCCTACTGTGTGGCAGGCGGATAGGTTAGGTTAACTAGGTTACTGGGATAAATTATCACTGCCAAATGTGTCAGACAGTGGAGGAGTAGCGGGTAAAATAACATACTACCTGGTTTTCATTAGCACTACCTTGCTTATTGTAAACACATGGTCTGCGTCCAAAAGCCCTATAGGCCCCCATCAAAATTAGTACACTATATAGGGAATAGGGTGCCATTTGGGATGGACCCATGTCATGTTCTCTGTCTCAGTGGATTAGTAGCAAGCTGTCGGAGTGGGTCCACTTATCATGGTGTGGTATTGTATGATAGTTGTCTGTTTTCAGAGTGGATCCCTGGGTGGTTTCCCTGGCAGAGATCAAGTCTAGTCATGGACTGGATAATCTACATTATAATTGCTTTTTAGTCCAGGCCTATGCTTAATCGGTGTCCAGGAAACCGGCCCGTAGTATGAGAAATTGCCATTATCATCATTAAGATTACAGTGCACCAGGTGCAACACTCAGGATATTGGCGTTCATTTGGGTGGCCATGAGAGTGCCAACCCCGCAGAGGCAGTTAACTGTTTCATCTTTATTGTCAATGCATAATGAACGGTATAGAGTTCCTCAGGGTAACGTTAGCCAGAGCGCAGTACTCTTCCTCAAGTCAGCTCTCATTACAGGGAGGTAGAGGAGATCCACCCCAGACACACAGACAAATTGTATTCCTGGTGCCAGCACACCATTGATGTTGGAACATTGTTTCTGACAAGAACATTGTAAACATTAGCGTTGCATGTACAGAACTGTGTTTTTCTCTGATCTGTAAAACTGGGTAGAATTGGATATGTTGACGGGTAGGAGCGTTGGGCCAGTAACCAGAAGGTTGCTGGATCAAATCCCCGATCTGACAAGTTGAAAATCTGTCTTTCTGCCCTTGAGCAAGGCAGTTAACCACCAATAACAACTGTTCCCTGGGAGCTGATGACACATGGGCGTCAAATTAAGTTGGGTTAAATGCAGAAGACACATTTCAGTTGAATGCATTCAGTTGTACAACTGACTAGGTATCCCCTTTCCCTTTAATATGATTCTCATGATAATTATTTTTTGAAACTCTATAAACTGGCATGTCAATGCTAAACTCTGTTTGACGTTGACTGAACTGTTGCAGGCTGCTATCATACCTCAAAATACACCAGGTAATAGCCATGTGCCACATAGTGATTCTGTGTCACAGAGCACAGAACACAAAGGTGGAATTGACTTACTTGGTAGTGCTAACTCCTCATCCTAGCCTCGTGCTTCTCGGACTCTATAACAGTTCCCAGAATCATTAATGTGCAGCGCGTCACAGAATGCAACTAAGCAGAGGAAACTTCTGGTCAGCCCTCAATTTTGGGTCTTTGGCACAGAAAACACGGCTCTTATGGAATAAATGATGTCCTGCTTAAGTAAGTGTGTTACCCAGGCTTGATGATTCACAAGCATGTGATCTCTAAATTAAAACATATCACAAAGAACCACATTGTCCACTATTGATATTTTTAAATATAAAAATTCCTTGTGGAATACCAAAGCCAACAGTTATGAAATGTTCTCACGCTTTACTATACAGCTATCCTAATGTTGTACTCAGCTTCAATGTATTGCATCTGTTAAATGGGTTTTTACAAAGGTCTAGAAAATGTATATTGATATATATAACAGAAGTGTCATTATTTTGTCAGACAATATTTTCAGTAAAACTAAAGAGACAACTTAATAGGAGCGACAGTTAGTGACTTAAAAACACATTTATCACCCGTTGTCCACACCCTTAAATGACGTCATTGCATTTCTCTCCCTCCTTAATTCCTCAAAGTCTGTCAAATGGAAAATATGTGAGTGATGCCAGTCTCTAACTGGAATAGCCACATCCATCATGTGGAAAACTTGGTTCAGGATGGAATTGTTTCTTTGTCTTGTGGGTCTGGTGCTCGTATTGCTCCACAGAGATGTCAAAGAAAAGACCTGCTGGAGTTTCCAAGTAAAAAAACGAATCCACCCATCATTTTAAATCATTGTTTTATACAGTATGAAGGCATCGTGTGAACTTGGATATGAATATGGTTAGTAGGAAGTTCTGTAATGACTCGATGGTTGCATCTTGACAGGGACATCCAAAAAGCAATTTTGAATATTATTATTTTCCAAACTGTGGTTGGCATTTAAAGCTGAGTGTTTGACAAGGCGGGCGGTTCAAGGATTTGTGTTGTTTTCAGTATTTCTATTTGTATATTCAGATGGAAATCATAATGTGATTCAAGACTGATATGTGTCTCCACACATTGCAATCAGATACTGTACAGTTTGTATTGAGTCCAGGTGATAACTGCAATTACTGTAGCAAAAAGAGCTTTACGAGAAACAGCTCAGTACCTACAGTATATAGGTCTAGATGTTGGCTGCATTACAGATTGATATTACTAACGGAAACAACATCAATAAGCCATTTTTTCCGAAATCCTGATATATAGGCCTAGTGGCAGGCGTACAGTACATAGAGTACATGATGGATTTGATCAGAAGTTGCGTCCCTCCAATCATAAGTGCCTGATGATACGGAAACATGTCTTGCAGTGTGTGTATTTGCAGTGTGTGCATTTGCAGTGTGTGCATTTGCAATCGCATTTGCAGTGTTTGCATTTGCAGTGTGTGCATTTGCAGTGTGTGCATTTGCAGTGTGTGCATTTGCAATCGCATTTGCAGTGTGTGCATTTGCAGTGTGTGCATTTGCAGTGTGTGCATTTGCAGTGTGTGCATTTGCAGTGTGTGCATTTGCAATCGCATTTGCAGTGTGTGCATTTGCAGTGTGTGCATTTGCAGTGTGTGCATTTGCAGTGTGGGGTCTAGTATTACAACCTAGCTTTCTATTATATTTGGACCTTAAAATACACTCAGAATACAATATTGAATGATACGGTGGCTTATGATTCCACTAAAAGGCCATTGATTTGCTTGAACATGGAGTGGGGTAGCTTGGGTATGTGACTATGAGAGAGAGAGGAGCCTGTTAGAGAGAGAACTGGTTGTGTGACTGGGCTGGGGCTATGTTGGAGGGGTGTAACCCATGGTGACTCAGTGATCAGCTATGTTCTTGTTCAAGGTGAATGACTCACAGCACAGGGCTGAGGCCTGCTGGGATCTTCCTTTAGTTCCAATAGATATGCTTCCCCCTCCGCCTCTGCCTCTACCACAACCACCACCACCGTAATAAAGCCACCCTATGCAAAAAATACTAATTAAAATAAATTTGGAACATGGAGGTTAAGTTGCCATTGGGGTTTTTATGAAACATTTGGAAAGTGACAGATCTATTCCAGTTGAGAGAGAGAAAACCCTCAAATCCTGTACCAGCTACACTGTGAGTAGTAAAATAAAGGTCAGTTTGAAGCAGGACGTATATGTCAACATGTTGCTGGTAATGAGGCACTTGTTGAGTGTGCCACAATGCTGCCGTGAGTCACACAGGAAGATGAAAACAAAGAGGAATGGTGTGACCACTCCTACTATTCCAGGGGGCTTGTTTGGCAATTGCCAATAAATAAGGGCTCAAATGAAGAGTGATGCTCTGTTGCTCTCAAGGTGAAGAAAATATATAGATCATCTTGTTCTCCAGTGTTTCTGAAACCAGAGATAATTGATATCATGTAATTGCCCATATACTGTGTTTCTGAAACCAGAGATAATTGATATCATGTAATTGCCCATATACTGTGTTTCTGAAACCAGAGATAATTGATATCATGTAATTGCCCATATACTGTGTTTCTGAAACCAGAGGTAATTGATATCATGTAATTGCCCATATACTGTGTTTCTGAAACCAGAGATAATTGATATCATGTAATTGCCCATATACTGTGTTTCTGAAACCAGAGATAATTGATATCATGTAATTGCCCATATACTGTGTTTCTGAAACCAGAGGTAATTGATATCATGTAATTGCCCATATACTGTGTTTCAATGCCTGCTCCAGGTCTCAGTCTGGGTGAAGTGAGATGTCAAGTTTAGGTGGAGGAATGTTTTGGGTGACAATGTTTTGAAGAAGTGCCTTTTTGTCTTGCCAACAGAAAAGAAACCACTCTCAGAAGTGTGTTGTCATATGCATGAGAAGCGCGGTGCTATTCAAGTCATGCCGCTTTGGCATCTTAACATTTTACGATTTCACGCTTTAACGATAATTCTGAATAATTGTGTTGACTGAATGAACATGCTTTGCGTTCAGGTTAAAGTGGCGCTCCTGTTTCTGTTCAGCAATTAAGCTTCTTCTTCGTACATACTGGCTGCTCAAGATGTAATCCACGCTCAGATATGGTAATGAATGACTCCATGGAAAGGGGACTTTGCAATAGGCTATAATCTTATTTTATTTCCATCCTCGTATTAAAGAAGATAACAATTTCCATCCAACTGTAATGAATCCACCCCCGCATGTATTTGCGCTGAGTAACCTTTTGACTTGTTGTGGCTATACACACCAACACAAGCTCGAAAATGGACTTGCTTGGCTGTACATTCTGTGTATTGAATGATAGTTTTTCCATTCTACAGATTTCAGATGTAATCAGGTTGTCTTTTCTTTGACCTCTGGGTCGTTCCACCAATTTGTTGCCTTTTGAGAAGAGTAAATTGTAAAAAAAATTATTAAAAAATATGTTGAATTTCACAAAAATGTACATTCTCTCATAAAGGGTACATGTAATAAATAAAAATGTAATAAAAATAATAATAATAAAAATTAAAAAATTTTCCCATCTCATGAGGTTAAATAAAAAAAATACTATAGTAAGTGCCTATTAAGCTCTACTGTATCGGTGTCCGTCTAAGTGCCTATTAAGCTCTACTGGATCGGTGTCCATCTAAGTGCCTATTAAGCTCTACTGGATCGGTGTCCGTCTAAGTGCCTATTAAGCTCTACTGGATCGGTGTCCGTCTAAGTGCCTATTAAGCTCTACTGGATCGGTGTCCGTCTAAGTGCCTATTAAGCTCTACTGGATCGGTGTCCGTCTAAGTGCCTATTAAGCTCTACTGGATCGGTGTCCGTCTAAGTGCCTATTAAGCTCTACTGGATCGGTGTCCGTCTAAGTGCCTATTAAGCTCTACTGGATCGGTGTCCGTCTAAGTGCCTATTAAGTGCCAAATAAAGTAACAGCCTTGACCATAACAGGGTTGATGATTTCATCTTAAATAGCCATAAATCCCCTCATGACAGGGGGAATGGAAGCTTGTTGTGTGCAACAGGGAGTGGCAATTCAACGCAAGCTTCACAAAACAATTAAATTGCTTAAACATTACAAGCCCCTCTATCTATGGGTAACAGTCGTGGAAATAGTACACAATCGTCATACTTTAGTAAAAGTATAGTTACCTTAATAGAAAGTTAATCAAGTAAAAGAGAAAGTACCCCAGTAAAATACTACTTGAGTAAAAGTCGAAAAGTATTTTTTTAAATATACTTAAAAGTATCAAAAGTAAATGTAATTGCTAAAATATACTTAAGTATCAAAAGTAAAAATAAAAGTATAATTAATTTCAAATTCCGTATATTAAGTAAAGCAGACAGCACGATTTTCTGGTTTTTAAAATGTACGGATAGCCAGGGGCAGACTCCACCACTCAGACATTATTTACAAAAGATGTATTTGTGTTTAGTAAGTCCACCAGATCAGAGACAGTAGGGATGACCAGGGATGTTCTCTTGATAAGTGTCCTGCTAAGCATTCAAAATGTAACAAGTACTTTGGGTTGTCAGGGAAAACGTATGGAGTAAAAAGTACAATATTTTCTTTAGGAATGTAGTGAAGTAAAAGTAAAAGTTGTCAAAAGTATATAAATAGTAAAGTAAAGTACATATACCCACAAAAACTACTTAAGAAGTACTTTAAAGTATTTTTATTTAAGTACTATACACCACTGATGGGTAACAGGGTTGACGTATAATGCTTAACCCGGTCAGTCTTTCACCACAAAACACCAGAATATGGCCAAAAAGAGTAGAATCAGCTGACCTGCTTTTACACTATGATTTGAATATTAGAAGCTCAATGTTTCTTTTGAATAAAAAATATTTTAAAAGGAAAGTTTCACCATATTGGAACGAGATTTCAGTTCACGTAACAGAGTTGACCTTAAAATGAAGGACAGATCTAAATGAATCACTAATCACATGAAATAAATAATAATCTACATAAATTACTTTGTTAAAGAAACAAAATAACTAGGGCTTTACAATGATGGTGAAATGTGGGTAAATGTTTGAATTAAGTGGATTGAAATCTTAGAAGTGACACAAGGTTGACATAGGGACATGTCAAAATGCAGAATATTTGCCTTTTAGCGAGCCCTTTTTCATATAAAAAATCGGATTTATGGAATTCCCCATGTGGTTTATATTAAAGGGCACTTCATTTAATATAACAGGCTTTTATAATTCAATATTGGTGTACAGTTTCTACTTCAAATATCAAAGGGATGCAAAAGGCAGTCTTTTCGTGGAACAACCAGACTACTGTTTTACCATTAGTTTGTAGGCCTACCTCTTACTGAGTTAACTAGCTCACTCGCTTATCACTCACACTGCACTGTTTTTAACAGACTCCAAATGCAAGAATAACGCAGTGAACTTTAAGGTACACATTTAACTGGTTCCATTCTTTCACATTAGCAGGAATATATATTTTTTGACTTAGCTCAGTCTGAACAGTTGAGTTATTTCCATGAAACAACCGGGATTAGTTGGGACTTGGCAGTAGCTTGTTTTATTACGTTACGTTTTGTGCAATGACTTTATGACATGGTACAGAGGTGGAGAGTAATGCTGTAGTGACGCCTCTAGCGCTGCGATGCAGTGCCTTAGACCGCTGCGCCACTGTGGAAAGCCTTCCTACTCAGTACTAGAAACATATCAAAATGCCTCACCATTAGCATATTTAATAAATCAATTATTAATTCAGAACTATTAAGTATTAATTTTTAGAACTTTTAAAAGTTTTAAATTATGGATGATTTTAGTTTTTAGAACTTTTAAAAGTTTTAAATTATGGATGATTTTAGTTAGGCCTATGTTTTTTACTGGGTCTTGTCATTACACATAATTTGTAATTAACTGTCTAAAATAATTTTGATACTTTTCTATTTTCATATGGTGTTTATTTGTCATTAAATTAATCAAGTTCAGTTGTATACATTTCATTATTTCATTTTATTAGGTTTTGAAAATAAAGGGAATTACATGCTCTTTAATACAGTAGAGATTTTCAATGAAAAGCAATTAATTAGAACAATCTGCTGTGTGACATTGTAGCAAGAAATTAAATATTGTTCGACTATATTTTTTATTTATTTTTTTACACTTTAATACAGTAATACAGAATTTGATTAGGTTGTGGCAGATATCACACTAAAAGTGTTTTAATTAATATTGTGTGCAAGTAGAAGGTATGAAGTTACATTCAGGCATACTTTCATTACTTGCTACATTTAATTATGTCTTTCAAAATTCATGTCATAACGTCTTGAATCGTTACCAAATATAGAATTATCTAATTTCCTCGACAGCGCCATGTTTTCCGTTTTAGTTCATATCTGTCCTATGTTCAGTGTTTTGTTACTGTAAGGCACCAGGAAGTCAAAGATCGCATCCCGAATGGCACCCTATTCTCTATATAGCTCATTACTTTTGACCAGAGCCCAATTGCCCCTGCTCAAAAGTATTGTACTATAAAGGGAATAGGGTGTCATTTGGGACACACCCAAAGACTTGCACCACACTTGAGAAAGGAACAAATATTATCCACTGGGGGATGAAAATGTCGTAATCTTTCCAAGTGAACAGTACAACACTATTGGGGCCTAGTCAGTGCGTTTGGGTCTGGGTCATTTCAGAGTTAGTCTCCAGAGAATTACTGGTAACATATACCAGCCTCTTAATTAACTCGGACATATTGAACTACCCAACAACCTTAAAACTCACTTTACTCTCTGTGGGCGTCTAGTCTGACATACTCTACAGTCTACTCTACAGTAATTGTTTTTCATTCAAAATGCTGCTATCATCCTTTGTTCAAAACTCAGCATGTTCTGAGAGGTAATGCTAGTTCTAACAGAGAATGGCCAGCCAAGTTCATTGTTCGATTGTAAGTGAAGGCAATGTATCCGGTTGATGCTGTGGCAATTAGACACCTCCCAGGTAAATTGAACACGGCCTTTCATTCCAGTGGTTCTCTCTCTGTTTGAAACATGAAAGAACAAGTGGAAAGAGAGAGTGTGATGAGGGGGAGTTTTTCAGGAGTGGCACCGACACAGGGTAGCAAGATCTCTCCCTATTCTGTTGTTGGAACGTCCCTGCCCGAGTCCCTGGCTGAGCCGTCAGTGTGTGTCAGGCAGGTGTCCATGTGTGATCTCCACCCAGACAGGCGTGTTTGTGCTAGACAGAGCGGCTGCACTTTAAGTGTCTCCTGGCACCCACATTAATAATACCTGCTCCAGGTGGCTTGGCGGCCCACCTCCGGGCTGCAAATACACAGTAAGGTAAGGCAATGAGCCCCAAACACAGAGCCACTGACAAAGTCACAGTGGAAGAAACTAACAGGGTCAGCGATTGGCATGATACGACCAACAATATTCACATTTCACACTTTCCCCAGTTGGTTCATTAGCTTGGTCACACCAGCGTAGATTTACTACCACTAGTAATAACAATGATGGCGCTAATCATCCCAGAATGGCTCTAACCACAATTCTAATCGACCAGTACTCAGCAGGCATGTGTAGGAACTAAGAGACGCAATGCCCAAATGGAGTCCAGCTCATATTTCGGGGCACAATATTCATTTCAGCCCAAATAAACAGGAGAAATAAAAACAAGCATTTCCCCTCCCCCATATATACATTGTTCTGTTTATGTCCACATGGCCGGGTGAGTTTATTTTGAAACAACCTCACTATACAGTTTCATTAAGTCTGCTACAGCCAGCAGCCAGCCAGGGGCCCCCAGACGCCCCTCCCTGCCCTCCACCGCCTGGCCCGCACAGTGCCAGAGGCACACTGGTTTCCTGCCTGTGTTCTGACTGTGACACAGGGTGGAGGGGCACCCGCACCGTTAGAATGGGCTCTTTGTGCTGCAACGCTGCCTTTCCTCTTTCCAGCTCTGAGTCTGACAATGTTTTTCCTCCCCGTTAGACGACATATTTGCCGGCTGCTGTTTGAGAAAGGGGGTGGTCATGAAAATAAAAAGCAAACCACATTTTTAGTCCAAGTCTCCATGCTAAAAACAGTAGGAACAGTAGGAGTGTGACGCTTCTCATTCTCCGTCTATTACTCTACACAGGGCCCCCAATCCAACTGGGGCCCTATCAGTCTGATGTGGGTTTTGGGGCCAGCACAGCAGCAGTGAGTGATATATCCACACTAGTCCTCTCAGCACTGTCTGTCTCTCTCCCAGTTAGAGCCAGTCCCCAAGATGAGCCAACTCTCTTTTAAAAACACAAAAAACATGAATTAAATGTGTTTTTCTCTCTAGGAAGAACATTGTTTTGCCAAGAAAACCCCCGACGGTAGATTAGCCTCCTCAGCAGGTCATTTTGCGCCTATTATTTCTCCAAGTGATTTACTGCTGTTCAACACTGGGCAATGTCCCAAAGTTACTTTGGCTCTCTGCCTCCCTCCTCAGGAAGCCCCAGGAAAGAAGACAATTAACTTATTTGTCCCTAAATTCATGGTCTGTCTGTCACCCTGAATGAGGATATCTCTCTCTTAAGGACCTAGTTCACATGTCATTAAATATAAATATGCCCAATTGCCATTGTAGAGTGCCAAGGGTAATGCACTTTGACTGATGTTTTGACTGTAGTCAGTAACTACAAAGGCTTCTGGGATATGCCATAATGTCCAGAGTTGAACGGGTCAATCCATTACTTACAATCACATTCTCAGGTGTATCTGCCAGTGTTCCTACAGTACATGTAGAGTAGCTATGCCATAGAGTTCTGGGTAATCATCTAGTCACAAAACCAGGAAATCTATTAGCGGCACAAAATGGCTATTGTCTCTGATTGCTGTCAGCATTGTTTCATTTCATGGTATTTCTACTCCAGTGTCACACTTTGAACCATTTATTATCTGAATCTTTATTGATTTCTTTTAGATGGTTGATTAGATGAGTGTGTTGACATTTGTTTGCCCGGTAAATGCTAAACACACTGTTTGTCCATCCACAAATATATATAGAACAACTGTTGGCTGTGGAGTCCCCATAGCAACAATATCAATATTTTCACTGCACAAGCATCATCATTTTGCCCCTGAACAGCACCACTGTCATCATCAACAAGAGTTTCATCTTCCCACCTGCATTACTCTGTCAGTGTTTACTTAGAATAACTTGAGTGTCTCTTTATTTGCTGCAGAACACATAGTGAGGCTGCCCGCTGTGTACAGATGTCAATTCAACGTCCATTCCACGTTGGTTCAATGTAATTTCGTTAAACCAGTGGGTGCCCAGTTGGTGGAACGCTATGGGTGGAAATTATACTGTAGTCCTGTCTGTTGAACATACATCGCTAGCAGGGAGTACAATACCTGTCACAGTTTGACTTCAAAAATACATTTCCAACAATTTAATTTAGGCTACTGGCTATTGCTGTCAGACCAGAACTGCTTCCCTCTGTGATCCTCAGGGAGACGACTACTCTCCACCCATTTTCACTATTCCTCTTCTTACCCTTCAAAAAAAAAGTGTAATTTCCTGTGGGAATCACACATTCTTCCAAATCCCATTCTTAGACACACAGTACCAGTCAAAAGTTTGGACACACCGACTCATTCAAGGGTTTTTCTTTATTTTTACTATTTTCTACATTGTAAAATAGTAGTGAATACATCAAAACTATGAAATAACACATATGGAATCATGTAGTAACCAAAAAAGTGTTAAACAAATCAAAATATATTTAAAATTTGACATTCTTCAAAGTAGCCACCCTTTACCTTGATGGAGGCTTTGCACACGCTTGGCATTCTCTCAACCAGCTTCATGAGGTAGTCACCTGGAGTGCATTTCAATTAACAGGTGTGCCTTGTTAAAAGTTAATTTGTGGAATTTCTTTCCTTCTTAATGGGCTTGAGCCAATCAGTTATATTGTGACAAGTTAGGGGTGGTGTACAGAAGATAGCCCTATTTGGTAAAAGACAAAGTCCATATTATGGCAAGAACAGCTCAAATAAGCAAAGAGAAACGACAGTCCATCATTACTTTAAGACATGAAGGTCAGTCAATCCTGGAAAATGTCGAGAACTTTTAAGGTTTCTTCAAGTGCAGTCGCAAAAATCATCAAGCGCTATGATGAAACTGGCTCTCATGAGGACCGCCACAGGAAAGGAACCCAGAGTTACCTCTGCTGCAGACGATAAGTTCATTAGAGTTAACTACACCTCAGATTGCAGCCCAAATAAATGCTTCACAGAGTTCAAGTAACAGACACATCTCAACATCAACTGTTCAGAGGAGACTGCGTGAATCAGGCCTTCATGGTCGAATTGCTGCAAAGAAACCACCACTAAAGGACACAAATAAGAAGAAGAGACTTGCTTGGGCCAAGAAACACGAGCAATAGACATTAGACAGGTGGAAATCTGTCCTTTCGTCTGAGGAGTCCAAATTTGAGATTTCTGGTTCCAACCGCCGTATCTTTGTGAGACACAGAGTAGGTGAACGGATGATCTCCGCATGTGATGGTGTGGGGGTGCTTTGCTGGTGACACTGTCTGTGATTTATTTAGAATTCAAGGAACACTTAACCTGCATGGCTACCACAGCATTCTGCAGCGATACACCATCCCATCTGGTTAGCACTTAGTTGGACTATAATTTGTTTTTCTACAGGACAATGACCCAACACACCTCCTCCAGGTTGTATGCTATTTGACCAATAAGGAGAGTGATGGTGCTGCATCAGATGATCTGGCCTCCACAATCACCCGACCTCAACCCAATTGAGATGGTTTGGGATGAGTTGGACCACAGAGTGAAGGAAAAGCAGCCAACAAGTGCTCAGCAGATGTGGGAACTCCTTCAAGACCGTTGGAAAAGCATTCCAGGTGAAGCTGGTTGAGAGAATGCAAAGAGTGTGCAAAACTGTCATCAAAGCAAGGGGTGGCTACTTTGAAGAATCTACTTTGATTTGTTTAATACTTTTTTTTTGCTCCATGATTCCATATGTGTTATTTCATAGTTTTGATGTCTTCGCTATTATTCTACAATGTAGAAAATAGTACAAAATAAAGAAAAACCCTTGAATAAGTAGGTGTGTCCAAACTTTTGACTGGTAATGTACATTTTTTTATTTAACCTTTTTTGTTGTTGATATACCAAAAATGACACGCTATACTGGGTTCTATTTCCACATAGAACGATTAAAGCTAAATAGTTAATTAAATGGTTACCCGGACTCTCTGCACTGGCCCTATCTTGCGCTGACTCTATACATACTCACAAGACTATGTAGTGAAAGGGTGATACCTAGTCAGTTGTACAACTGAATGCATTCAACTGAAATGTGTCTTCCGCATTTAACCCAACCCCTCTGAATCAGAGAGGTGCAAAGGGCTGCCTTAATCAACATCCACCGCACCCGAGGAACAGTGGGTTAACTGCCTTGCTCAGAGGCAGAATGACAGATATTTACCTTGTCATCTCAGGGATTCAATCCAGCAACTGTTCAGTTACTGGCCCAACGTTCCTACCCACCAGGCTACCTGCTGTACACACACACACACACATCATATTTACATTTAGTCATTTAGCAGACACTCTTATCCAGAGCGACTTACAGTAGTTTTTTCTTTTTTTTTTGGTACTGGCCCCCTGTGGGAATCAAACCCACAACCCTGGCGTTGCAAACACCATGCTCTACCAACTGAGCCACATGGAAGCTATGCTGCTGCTACTCTTGTTCTCTATTTTACTAGTTATTACCTATCCTGATGCCTAGTCACTTTACCCTGCCTTCATGTACATATCTACCTCAAACACCTCATACCCCTGCACATTGATCTGGTACTAGTACTCCCTGTATATAGCTCCATATTGATCTGGTACTGGTACTCCCTGTATGTAAACTCAGCAAAATTATTTATTCTCATTGTCAACTGCGTTTATTTTCATGTGTAAATATTTGTATGAACATAACAAGATTCAATAACTGAGTCATAAACTGAACAAGTTCCACAGACATGTGACTAACAGAAATGGAATAATGTGTCCCTGAACAAAGGGGGGGTCAAAATCAAAAGTAACAGTCAGTTTCTGGTGTGGCCACCAGCTGCATTAAGTACTGCAGTGCATCTCCTCCTCATGGGCTGCGCCAGATTTGCCAGTTCTTGCTGTGAGATGTTACCCCACTCTTCTACCAAGGCACCTGCAAGTTCCCGGATATTTCTGGGGGGGAATGGCCCTTGCCCTCACCCTCCGATTCAACAGGTCCCAGACATGCACAATGGGATTGAGATCAGGGCTTTTCGCTGGCCATGGCAGAACACTGACATTCTCCGCTTGCAGGAATCATGCACAGAATGAGCAGTATGGCTGGTGGCATTGTCATGCTGGAGGGTCATGTCAGGATGAGCCTACAGGAAGAGTAACACATGAGGGAAGAGGACGTCTTCCCTGTAACGCACAGCATTGAGATTGCCTGCAATGACAACAAGCTCAGTCCGATGATGCTGTGACACACCGCCCCAGACCATGACGGATCCTCCACCTCCAAATCGATCCTGCTCCAGAGTACAGGCCTTGGTGTAACGCTCATTCCTTGACGATAAATGCAAATCTGACCATCACCCCTGGTGAGACAAACCGCGACTCGTCAGTGAAGAGCACTTTTTGCCAGTCCTGTCTGGTCCAGCGATGGTGGGTTTGTGCCCATAGGCGACGTTGTTGCCGGTGATGTCTGGTGAGGACCTGTCTTACAACAGGCCTACAAGCCCTCAGTCCAGCCTCTGTCAGCCTATTGCGGACAGTCTGAGCACTGATGGAAGGATTGTGTGTTCCTGGTGTAACTCGGGTAGTTGTTGTTGCCATCCTGTACCTGACCCGCAGGTGTGATGTTCGGATGTACCAATCCTGTGCAGGTGTTGTTACACGTGGTCTGCTACTGCGAGGACAATCAGCTGTCCATCCTGTCTCCCTGTAGCGCTGTCTTAGGCATCTCACAGTACGGACATTGCAATTTATTGCCCTGGCCACATCTGCAGTCCTCAAGCCTCCTTGCAGCAAGCCTAAGGCACATTCACGCAGATGAACAGGGACCCTGGGCATCTTTCTTTTGGTGTTGTTCAGAGTCAATAGAAAGGCCTCTTTAGTGTCCTAAGTTTTCATAACTGTGACCTTAATTGCCTACCGTCTGTAAGCTGTTAGTGTCTTAACGACTGTTCCACAGGTGTTCATTAATTGTGGGAAGCACGGGAACAGCGTTTAAACCCTTTACATAGAAGATCTGTGAAGTTATTTGGGTTTTTACGAATTATCTTTGAAAGACAGGGTCCTGAAAAAGGGACGTTTCTTTTTTTGCTGAGTTTAGCTCAATTCTTGTGTATTTAATTCATCTTGTGTTACTACTTTTATTTTTTAATTCTGCATCGTTAGGAAGGGGCTCGTAAGCAAGCATTTCACGGTAAAGTCTACACCCGTTGTATTCGGCGCATGTGACAAATAACATTTGGTTCGATTTGATTTAAAGGTGATGATTCTCAGATCCTGTCTTGATACATTAGCATCGTACCCGGCTAGAGCTGCTCTGCTGCTTCTCTTGCTCTGCTGCTTCTCTTGCTCTGCTGCCACACCTGGCACGCTACCCCTATCGTCCAGATTGCATGACACCCTGGAGGGCTTATCTGTTAAGTCTGTTAAGTGCATGACCTGTGGGGCATGACCTGAAAGGTGTGTCATGTCGTGCATATTTCCTGTGTCTCGTGAAAATAACAATACCGGCCGGCAGTCAGTGTTGGGAGTAGCCAAACGGTCTGTCAGCCTAAAAGAATGTCGAGAACTTGTGCGAGCAAGTAGGGAGAGTGCTTGGCGTATACTTTTTAAATTGAGTGTGTTCTCTGCTTATATGAAGACTAAAGAAAGGGAAAGGGGGATATCTAGTCAGCTGTACAACTGAATGCATTCAACTGAAATGTGTCTTCCGCATTTAACCCAACCCCTCTGAATGTGCCTCCTTGTCGAGTCAAAGTGGAACTGATCACAAATCAGTCATTAGATATTGGTGGGCTGTCTTACTGGGGAGTTACAGTACATACAATATGTTTTACCTATGATATAATAAAGTCACTGAACAAGATAACGATTATCAATGAGAGGACTGCAAGGCCAAAACGGGCACGTAACAATGCTATCAAGGTAGTCAGGTCAAGCAGAAACATGACCTTTTCAGTCAGTTGTTTGCCATTTCGTTGTTTGCTTATGTCAGTCTTACATTATCTGCAGGTATCTGTTCAGTACATACAGTTGAAGTCGGAAGTTTACATACACTTAGGTTGGAGTCATTGAAACTCGTTTTTCAACCACTCCACAAATGTCTTGTTAACAAACTATAGTTTTGGCAAGTCGGTTAGGACATCTACTTTGTTCATGACACAAGTAATTTTTCCAACAATTGTTTACAGACAGATTATTTCACGTATAATTCACTGTATCACAATTCCAGTGGGTCACCAGTTTACATACATTAAGTTGACTGTGCCTTTAAACAGCTTGGAAAATTCCAGAAAATGATGTCATGGCTTTAGAAGCTTATGATAGGCTAATTTACATAATTTGAGTCAATTGGAAGTGTACCTGTGGATGTATTTCAAGGCCTAACTTCAAACTCAGTGCCTCTTTGCTTCATCCTTGGGAGCAATTTCCAAATGCCTGAAGGTACCATATTCATCTGTACAAACAATAGTACGCAAGTATGAACACCATGGGACCACGCAGCCATCATACCACTCAGGAAGGAGACGCGTTCTGTCTCCTAAAGATGAACGTACTGTGGTGAGAAAAGTGCAAATCAATCCCAGAACAACAGCAAAGGACTTTGTGAAGATGCTGGAGGAAACAGGTACAAAAGTGTCTATATGCACAGTAAAACGAGTCCTATATCAACATAACCTGAAAGGCCGCTCATCATGGAAGAAGTATTGCTCCTAAACCACCATAAAAAAGCCAGACTACGGTTTGCAACTACACATGGGGACAAAGATCGTACTTTTTGGAGAAATGTCGTCTGGTCTGATGAAACAAAAATAGAACTGTTTGGCCATAATGACCATCGTTATGTTTGGAGGAAAAAGGGGGAGATTTGTAAGCCAAAGAACACCATCCCAACCGTGATGCACGGGAGTGGCAGCATCATGTTGTGGGGGTGCTTTGCTGCAGGAGGGACTGGTGCACTTCACAAAATAGATGGCATCATGAGGGAGGAAAATTATGTGGATATATTGAAGCAACATTTCAAGACATCAGTCAGGAAGTTAAAGCTTGGTCGCAAATGGGTCTTCCAAATGGACAATGACCCCAAGCATACTTCCAAAGCAAAATGGCTTAAGGACAACAAAGTCAAGGTATTGGAGTGGCCATCACAAAGCCCTGACCTCAAACCTATAGAAAATGTGTGGGCAGAACTGAAGAAGTGTGTGAGAGCAAGGAGGGCTACAAACCTGACTCAGTTACACCAGCTCTGTCAGGAGGAATGGGCCAAAATTCACCCAACTTATTGTGTGAAGCTTGTGGAAGGCTACCCGAAACGTTTGACCAAAGTTAAACAATTTAAAGGCAATGCTACCAAATACTAATTGAGTGTATGTAAACTTCTGACCGACTGGGAATGTGATGAAAGAAATAAAAGCTGAAATAAATCATTCTCTCTACTATTATTCTGACATTTCACATCCTTAAAATAAGTGGTGATCCTAACTGACCTAAAACAGGGAGTATTTATTAGGATTAACTGTCAGGAATTGTGAAAAACTGAGTTTAAATGTATTTGGCTAAGGCGTATGTAACCTTCCGACTTCAACTGTATATCCTTTCAATGGTTTTGAAGCGGTAGGTAATCAAATCTAGCCAGACATAAGAAGATATTGGGTCTGTTACAAATGGGCCCAGGGAAAGCTTCCATTGGTTACCTTTCAATAAAATACACACATAAATCAATTTTATTAGGTACAGTATACTGTATGCAAAGTTGCAAACTATGGGCAACAAATGAACAACTAACAGTGTTAAAGCTACATTATTTTCTGCTTGTTTGTATTTGCTGTACAAAATGCGTACCTCAAAAAAAGGTATACCTCAAAAGGTGTACCTCATGGCTCAGTATTGACCCCCCTTTCCTCTATATATATTATTATTATTTTACATTTTTTAATTTAACCTTTATTTAACTAGACAAGTCAGATAAGAACAAATTCTTATTTACACTTTCGGCCTACCGGGGAACAGTGAGAAAACTGCCTTGTTCAGGGGCAAAACAACAGATTTTTACCTTGTCAGCTCAGGGATTCGATTCAGCAACCTTTCGTTTACTGGCCCAACACTCTAACCACTAGGCTACCTGCCGCCCCAATGTACAATTCTGTATATTCATAAATGAATTGCCTCAAATTCGTCAGAATACCCATGTTCACTTATGTGATGATGATACAGTGCTCTATACATCAGGTTCAAATCATTTCCAGATAAAATCATCTTGGAGAGTTGCTAGTAACACTTTACAAAAATGTTTTTTAGCAAAAAATGTGGTTTTAAATAAAACAAAATCCTATATCATGCGGTTTGGTACACGACAAAAAATGTACTCCACAGCTGGCCATTTCAAAATGCATGCAAGTGATGGAACAATGCTTGAAAGTGTTGATTGTTTGAAATATCTGGGTTTTGAAGATTCTGAATTATCTTTTGGAAAGCATATTGATTATATTAGAAAAACAATTATCTATACGCTTGGGTTACTACACAATAATTGTTTTACTGTATCCATTAGAAAGACCTTAGTAACCCAACTGCTGCTTCCTGTCCTAGACTATGGCGACATCATCTATCAAAACACAACCAATACCTTACTCTGTGAATTAGATTTATAACAATCTTTGCAGATTCATTCTTTGATGCCATTATAAGACACATCATGTCTGAATCAGTAAATTGTCTGTCACTCCCAAACAGAAGACCACTTCATTGATACCAATTTCGTTTTAAATGTATCAGCTTACATTTCCCTGTAGGAACACCTAACTTTACAAGACTCACACTACTTACTCCTTTAGACAACAGCAGCAATTACACATTCCAAGGGTACATCATGAGGTTAGAGTAAGATCTTTCAGATACAAAGACCCAACTGACTGGAATCATTTACCTATAGAAATCAGGGCATTTAAATCACACAGTGAATTTAAGAAAGCCCTTTTTCAAATGTTATGAACAAACAGACATTTATAAATATGTCAGTATGTATTATTATTATGTCATTATTATTATTATTATTATTATTATTAGACAGTAGTTTACATATTACTAATTATTATTGTTATTATTATTATTTATTTATTGGGACACTCTTAAAAAGGAGATGGTGCATCAAGAGATTTTATCCTGCAAAATTTCTAATAAAAAAGAAGTATAATAATTTACAATTCTGTGTTAGTAACAAAGGCAATGATATGTACTTTTCACATTTCTGGTTACACACAAAAGAAAAGCTTAAAAGTAAATGTATAATCAAACACAGTGGTTAAATCCACAGTACTGTACATACTCATGTAGGCCTACAGTAGATAGGCATTTACAATACAGGGAATGTTACATGATTCAAACAGCTTAGGGTAAGAGCAATATATTAATAATAAATAAAGATACTGTAGGGAAAGTCTATAATGAAGGCTTTTCGAAAACACTTAATAAGTAGAGTGATTACCAACACAAAATCTACAGACATCTGAAATGCCTGAAGACAATACATATTTTCACAGGGAGCGGTACAATCAAACATGGACTAAACTGCATTCCAGTGTGTATGCAGTAAAACATTCTGTACAGAATTCAATCTAAATCTGTTCAAAGTTTTCCGTTGTTTCCAAGGGCTTTAGTTCTGTTTATCTTCCCACCTTTCTAAACACTTTCTTCTTTTTTCAACTCAACTTTTCAACTCAACGCTAAAATAGTGCCAGATAGAACACAGATACTTCCAACAGTACAGATGTTTCGATCCGCAATTCAAACAAGGACAGACAGTCACGGCACATTGGGAGGAGGCACTGTTAGGACAAGTCAGTCACAGATTGTGTCCTTTTTTATAGCGTCGCTGTCAAAGGAAAGTCGCATAAGATAATGCTGTGGGAATGTAAGGGTTGGCCAGTGAAAGTATGATAGGGTCGGCCCCCACCACCTGTGCACTGTGTGTAAAGGGAGGTGTAAGTGTGTGTCTGGAACATAGTAGTAAAGTAAACACTCACCACGCCTCATTGACTATGCCCCTACCTGAGCAAGCACCGACACATCACCATTGGCTGTACACCCATTGAACTGGCCTGCAATTTAACTCCTGAGTGGTTTGTAACGCCATTCATGTGAAATTCCTAGCTACCATCATAAATCTCTCCATTGAAAAATATAAATCGGGTGCAATCACTTCACAGCTTTGAGATGAGTTAATGATAACGACGTGTTAACAACCTATGTACATCTGATAACAAAATGTCCACAAACCTTGGACTGCTCTTGTAACCATTGTGTCTATTAGATTTCACGTCATGTATGTGACTTCCAATAACTTTTTTTGTTTTAATTGTATTATTTTCATATTATTCTGAGCATTCTGCCTAGGTGGTGAACATTATATATATTTTTTTATGTCCTTTCATTGTCTGTGATATCAGAACAGAGCAGGATCAGTCAGCTTTTGTAGAATTGCAAACAAACAACACATCAAATGCCATTTTAAAGTGCTGCTCTCAGTAGGGGGTCATTGCCTTCTGAAAAGTTTGCATTCGCAGCAGTCTATCATGTGTTTTTCTGTTTGTGTGCCAATGTGAACTGAATCCCCAACAGCTTTGCCCCCCAGCAGCTCACTCAGCCCATGGCTCTTTTCATTTCCCTTCGTTGTTGCCTTCCTCTGCAGCAACTAACTTGATTTCTGCATTAGCCGTGCGTGACGTGACACTGCTGTCTCTCACTTTGTGTTTGAACAGGAAGTGGAAAGTCTTTTTGAAGGACTTGCGGAAACTGTCTCCCATGAAGCCATAAATGATTGGGTTGATGGAGGAGTTAGCGTAGGACATGCAGTTAGCCCATGTCTTGATCTTATAGGTAGCGTAGTTGACCCTGTAGTTGGGGTAGAAGGACTGGAACAGGGCGAAGAGTTGGATAGGCCCCCAGCAGATGGTGAATAAGAGGACAATCACCACCACCATCTTGGAGATCTTACTCCTCAGAGTGACAGTCCTCTCAGACAACAGGTGGACCTGTAGTAGAAATGTTGAAGTTTACTCACTACTACTGTGACGTCTTCGAAATTACCTATACTGTATGTACAGTGAGGGAAAAAAGTATTTGATCCCCTGTGATTTTGTACGTTTGCCCACTGACAAAGAAATGATCAGTCTATAATTTTAATGGTAGGTTTATTTGAACAGTGAGAGACAGAATAACAACAAAATAATCCAGAAAAACGCATGTCAAAAATGTTATAAATTGATTTGCATTTTAATGAGGGAAATAAGTATTTGACCCCCTCTCAATCAGAAAGATTTCTGGCTCCCAGGTGTCTTTTATACAGGTAACGAGCTGAGATTAGGAGCACACTCTTAAAGGGAGTGCTCCTAATCTCAGTTTGTTACCTATACAAAAGACGCCTGTCCACAGAAGCAATCAATCAATCAGATTCCAAACTCTCCACCATGGCCAAGACCAAAGAGCTCTCCAAGGATGTCAGGGACAAGATTGTAGACCTACACAAGGCTGGAATGGGCTACAAGACCTTCGCAAAGCAGCTTGGTGAGAAGGTGACAACATTTGGTGCGATTATTCACAAATGGAAGAAACACAAAAGAACTGTCAATCTCCCTCGGCCTGGGGCTCCATGCAAGATCTCACCTCGTGGAGTTGCAATGATCATGAGAACGGTGAGGAATCAGCCCAGAACTACACGGAAGGATCTTGTCAATGATCTCAAGGCAGCTGGGACCATAGTCACCAAGAAAACAATTGGTAACACACTACGCCGTGAAGGACTGAAATCCTGCAGCGCCCGCAAGATCCCCCTGCTCAAGAAAGCACATAATACATGCCCGTCTGAAGTTTGCCAATGAACATCTGAATGATTCAGAGGACAACTGGGTGAAAGTGTTGTGGTCAGATGAGACCAAAATGGAGCTCTTTGGCATCAACTCAACTCGCCGTGTTTGGAGGAGGAGGAATGCTGCCTATGACCCCCAAAGCATAATGTTTCCATCATCTTGTCAATGATCTCAAGGCAGCTGGGACCATAGTCACCAAGAAAACAATTGGTAACACACTACGCCGTGAAGGACTGAAATCCTGCAGCGCCCGCAAGATCCCCCTGCTCAAGAAAGCACATAATACATGCCCGTCTGAAGTTTGCCAATGAACATCTGAATGATTCAGAGGACAACTGGGTGAAAGTGTTGTGGTCAGATGAGACCAAAATGGAGCTCTTTGGCATCAACTCAACTCGCCGTGTTTGGAGGAGGAGGAATGCTGCCTATGACCCCAAGAATACCATCCCCACCGTCAAACATGGAGGTGGAAACATTATGCTTTGGGGGTGTTTTTCTGCTAAGGGGACAGGACAACTTCACCGCATCAAAGGGACGATGGACGGGGTCATGTACCATCAAATCTTGGGTGAGAACCTCCTTCCCTCAGCCAGGGCATTGAAAATAGGTCATGGATGGGTATTCCAGCATGACAATGACCCAAAACACACGGCCAAGGCAACAAAGGAGTGGCTCAAGAAGAAGCACATTAAGGTCCTGGAGTGGCCTAGCCAGTCTCCAGACCTTAATCCCATAGAAAATCTGTGGAGGGAGCTGAAGGTTTGAGTTGCCAAACGTCAGCCTCGAAACCTTAATAACTTGGAGAAGATCTGCAAAGAGGAGTGGGACAAAATCCTCCTGAGATGTGTGCAAACCTGGTGGCCAACTACAAGAAACGTCTGACCTCTGTGATTGCCAACAAGGGTTTTGCCACCAAGTACTAAGTCATGTTTTGCAGAGGGGTCAAATACTTATTTCCCTCATTAAAATGCAAATCCTTTTATAACATTTTTGACATGCATTTTTCTGGATTTTTTTGTTGTTATTCTGTCTCTCACTGTTCAAATAAATCTACCATTAAAATGATAGACTGATAATTTCTTTGTCAGCGGGCAAGTGTACAAAATCAGCAGGGGATCAAATACTTTTTTCCCTCACTGTAGTTCAAAACATGGTCACCGGCTGAGGGTTTTTAATGACATACTGTAGTATACCTGCAGATTGGAAGGGATCCAAATATGAACTCATGCTTTCATTGTGTAACCTTGACAAAGGAGTGCACCTATTGATGTTTTAAACTAAGTCATAAAGAAACACCCAAAGTAACAGTCTGTCCATACCTGGTAATTATTGTCTACTGGCTCAACTGACGGCTGGCCCACCCTCTTCAACATGAGTGTGTAGCAGAAGGAGATGGTGATGACAGGTAGCAGGTAGGCAGCTATGAACTGGTACAGGATGAAAGCCCTCTCCTGGGTCTTAGTGGGAAACCTCTCCATGCAGTAGTGTCTCGGTCCATACCAGTAGCCCTCCTCAATCCTCTGGTACATGAAGATTGGGGTGGATAGAATGAAGGAACCTTTAAAAAAGACAAACATTGAATTAGTTTAACTTTATAGATAATGTAGACGTGTTCATGATGCTTTGAGCAAAAATCAATGGTTTGCAATTGGTTCAGGCATGCTAGCATGTGACTTACCGATCCATATACAGATGCTAACGATCATGGCGACTCGTGGAGTGCGATGGCGTAGGGACTTTAGAGGGTACACTGTGACATAGCAGCGATCCCCACTAATGGCAGTGAGGGTGATGCATGTAGCCTGAACAGTCACCTAAGAAAAAAGAAGAACAAAATAATGACTTTCGTTCTGGGTTGTTCACAGGTGAAACAATATTAACAATTTTACATAAGAGACATGCTGTAAAATGTATGTAAATTCAAATAAATGGCACCTGCCTGCCATCACACTGGGAAGGAATGACAATGATGAGCATAATGAGAAAATGTAACTTTAGAAAGACATTATCTCAAATCATTATTAACTCATCCTCCTGGGTTAGGTGTCATGCCCATAAATGTTGTCCCCTTTCTAGGATAAAAGTATAAACCATAAAGTTTCTTTCACACGTAATTCATAAAATAATGTTGAGTTTGAGTCATAAAAAAAATGCTAATGGTTGCAGGATGCCTCTGACAGTTGGTTACCATCTGTGATAACAGATTAGCAGGTTCTAAACAACATAATGTTGTTGGAGAGTAGGATATGTGACCCAGTTCAGTAACTACACTACTTGAGATCTATCCAACGCCCTTGTTTCTCACTGAAGTGCGAAAGAGAGACTGACCAGGTGTACATCATTGATCCGAAGACAAGTGCCCTACTCTCGTCATAATGTAGGGACAGAATGCACCAGTCTCTTGAACTAAGAGGACCACTCCGTGTGGGTTGAGCAAGTAAAAAGGATTTAAGAAAATAGTAAACATATATAAAAAAATAAAGCTAAGAATTACAACGAATATTAAAATGGGTTCACAAAGTCTGATTTAATGAATCCTCCCACTTACACACTGTACAGCAGCAGTGATATACAGTGAGGGAAAAAGGTATTTGATCCCCTGCTGATTTTGTACGTTTGCCCACTGACAAAGAAATAATCAGTCTATAATTTTAATGGTAGGGTTATTTGAACAGTGAGAGACAGAATAACAACAAAAGAATCCAGAAAAACGCATGTCAAAAATGTTATAAATTGATTTGCATTTTAATGGGGGAAATAAGTATTTGACCCCCTCTCAATCAGAAAGATTTCTGGCTCCCAGGTGTCTTTTATACAGGTAACGAGCTGAGATTAGGAGCACACTGGGACAAAATCCCTCCTGAGATGTGTGCAAACCTGGTGGCCAACTACAAGAAACGTCTGACCTCTGGGATTGCCAACAAGGGTTTTGCCACCAAGTACTAAGTCATGTTTTGCAGAGGGGTAAAATACTTCTTTTTTTTATTAAAATGCAAATCAATTTATAACATTTTTGACATGCGTTTTTCTGGATTTCTTTGTTGTTATCCTGACATACCAAAAGATTATCAACTAGATTCAGCTGCGGGACAATTTTGTCTTGAGTGGATGGTCTGGAACATAATGACAAATAATTTGTAGACTGCAAATTGACCGCCCAAATAGGTATAATATTTGACTGAAACACAATCGTTTGTATGGGATCACGTGTCTCTCTATTATGCGTGGGAATACTTGGGAACAGATTTCCAAAATTAAAATCACTTGGAGCTGATTTCCTGGTATTTTTAGACTTTTATGTCCAACAATATATATTTTTTTATTTTTAAAGCAGTTGGGGAATCATGCTTTAAATTGACACATTTCAGATAGATTTCCAATGGCAAGTTCTGTTTCAATGGAGTTCAGTTCAATGAAATGTGTTGATCACATCCTGTGGCTAAATAACCGACTTATCCCAATGTCAGTGAAAGCCATGGTTTACTGAGAGGATGTGTGGTATTGACAGGGTATTATCAAAGCTCACAAGATCCCCCTGGTGGCTGATGGTTCATGTGGTGAAGATGAGAGCGCTCTGAGTATAGCATACTGCATGATGCCGACACCCCTCTTCTGCCTTGCGCTATCATAATTCTATTTTTGCACCTTGCACTATGCGTTTAAAGGTATTTTTGAATGACTTACTGCTTACTTTGATTGACTTACTTCACTGATGGGAAAGAGCTTGGGAAAGAGCTTGCAATAAAGGCATTTCACCGTACTTGTGCACGTGACAATAAAAACTTGACTTCTTCAGAGTCTAGAGACACATTGTGCAGTGTGCTGACAAGTATTCATCCCTCTCCTTACTGTGGTGAAATTGAAACACTCGTGACATCTGAGATTTGATGACTTCTGAGATTGGATCCTAGCCTAGGAGTCCTTCTACAATATGTTCAGAGCTTTAGTCATTTGCCAACCCAACAGATTAGTTTTACTCTTCCGAACCTGCTTGATTGAAGCTGTAGTTAAGAAGCCTGATGGACTGATTGTCAATTTTTTTTTTCATATGGAAAAAGGACATTCTTTATATCGACAGTCATTCATCATTCACTTGCATAAATCCCTTACATGTCATGAGTCATAACCAACCAGTCTTAACCAATAAGGTCTCTCCAAATGGAGTAGGGTCACAGTGAATGATGCTCAGATAAGCCTTGAATTTTGATATATTGGGAGTTTCAAACGGATTGTGTTAATATGAAAAAATACACATATTGGTACTCAAATTGCATTTAAAAAAACAAAGTTGCCCATACATTGTTGAAGAATGACCATGAACCTCTACCCTCTACCGGATAAATGAAATGACAATGCAAATTCAATATTGCAGTTACGTAATTTAATTGGGTACAGTCAGGCACCAGAACAGTTATAATTTTTCAGACTAATAGGACTAGACAGTACCTCAGGGATCCAATTGAGGGCAATGATACCCAAATTGCATTGGGGTGAGAAAAGCCATCATTAATATGCAAATATAAAAACAGATATAAGTCTGTGACCAGAGGCAATGTGTTTTATTCAAATGATTTACCTGTTGTAAAAAAGCAACAAATTTACACATGAAGTTCCCAAATATCCATCCAGGGAGCGGGTAGAGAGTGGCTGTGAACGGGACACAACACACCAGGAAGATGATGTCTGTGGCAGCCAGGTTAGCTGTGGAAATAAGCTCAGTTAGGAGGGAACTCATTCATTTCTTTCTGATGAACAAACTTTTGCAACATAAAAGAACCATTTGAACCTGTGAGTCAAGTTATTAATTTGAATAAATTACTTGCTTTGTAAAATTCAAAGGCATGTCACCAAATCAGTGTATTTTGCCATGGGCTTCAAAGAGCCAATTGATTTCACCAAATTCCGAAAGCCAAATACACATTTGGGGGGGGGGATTATATGAAACGTGGGAGAAATTTCTCACAAGATACTGCAGTATTTTGTTTTGAAATGATGGGAGATATTACTGTTTGACTGACATGTAGAAGAGGTCTTATTAGTAATACAGGTGGACAGGACTGCAGGGGTATAGTGAGGACATCTGCCACAATAGGACTTATGTTCCTTTCAGATTAGTTGTATAGCTGTAATAAAATAGATTTATTGTATCACAGTTGTCTAAAATGGTGCTCTCTTTTGAATGGACTTGCATCATTTATAGCAACAACTGAGAGGCGAGAGAAAACATTTGAGCTGTTGTCCACAGGAGGTGGAAGTAGTAAACCAATATGATTAAATATTAAAAACAGGTTCCAGGTAGATATCAGTCAGTCATTTCAAACACACACACACACACACACACACACACACACACACACACACACACACACACACACACACACACACACGTTGATACCATCATTGTTATTTATGAGCACAAAGATATGTGATGTCCACCTTCTTGGTCAATTCATAATGTTTCAAAATCCATTGATTTTGCACATCTCCACTCCACAGATGCATTTCCAATGTCAAACAAGATCTGTTATTTAGTTTAGAGACATGATCCCTTTCATATGTTGTTTGTTAGTATAGGCTACAGTACTGTATTGTATAGATGCATTCTACAGACACAATGGATAAGGTTACTATCCACAATATTCATGTACAGTCGTCATTAAAAAAACATACAGTAATTAAGGCTGCAAGATTATACAGTCATTAGTCCTAGTTTACAGTGGAAATAAACTATTTCTCTGATCCACATACTTTACATAACATTGACTGTGACAGTCACACACAAAGAACACGTTTCTTCCCAGTTCATGACAATCCACAAGAACAATGAGGTTCAGTGATTGTGTTATAAGTGGAAAAGCCTTTGTAACTGTAAGGGAAACCCCTTAGTCTTGCTCACCTATGTAGAAGTTGGTGGCCGTCCTCATCTGCCTGTGTTTGGAGATGACATAGATGACCAGCGAGTTCCCAATGAGCCCCACCAGCATGATGAGGGCGAAGAAGAGAGGCACCAGCCAGGCGTCCGTCAGGAACGGGTGGTTCCCCTCCTCCGGATCCTCCAGAGAAGCATTCAACTCAGACGCATTGAACCACATCAGGTCTGTAGAATTCCACACGTCTGGAGGGAACATCTTGATGTGTGAAAAGAAGTCAAAGCTCTTCAAATGTAGCCTTGGGCTGATAACTTGTGTATAATAAATTCCTTTTAACTACTGAGAAGGAAATTGATCTGTCCAGATGACATTGGGGAGTCATGATCAAGTGAATA
This sequence comes from Salmo trutta, assembly GCF_901001165.1. Lineage (NCBI taxonomy): Eukaryota > Metazoa > Chordata > Actinopteri > Salmoniformes > Salmonidae > Salmo > Salmo trutta. Next base: position 22,368,341 of record NC_042987.1, on the reverse strand, counting down.
ATGGTTCAGGTGGTGATGAGTTCTTGGATCTTTCTATGGTTAGAATGGGTCTGACAGTAGGGTAGACCTCTGTTGAGCTCACACTTATCTAACCTCGTTGCAAAAGCTGCCCCTAAACTACTTCTACTCAAGGATGAGATCCCACTGGCTTTATACTGAGCAGGGACACACGTGGGATACTGCCTGATTGTGGAATAAATAGCTGATGTCAGGTCTCCTAGCAACATTTTCCCTATCTGGAATTTGGTACCTCATACCATCTCCTTTCAATGCTGTCAGACGCTGCCTTATCATACAATATTGTATGTAAGTCTATGTAAGCAGTTATTTTTTACTATTGTTACAGGTACTATTTAATGTAGTTATGTAAACATGGTGGTACATTCAAATAACCTAAACTGTGAAATGATCATTTAAAGATAAGATGGCATAGGTTCAGCCTCTTCCATTGGAATGAACACCTCAATGTATTAAGATAACACTTCCAATGATAATCGATTCAAACGTGGCATTAGATTTTGGGGTGGATTAAACACACAGTTAATCCTAAATCTCAGTTTTCAATCTTTTAAAAATGATATATTGCTAATCATGACAGTAACCTCTAAGAAATACAGAGCAATCATGGATAAGCAGCACTTACTGTTGAATAGTATTCAGATTGAGGTAGTGACAGTGCTCTGCAATTTAGTGCCAAGGAGCCTTTCTATATTCTTTCTGCTATTTCCTTGAGATCAACAATATGAAGCTTGCAATTAGAGATTTACCTGTGAACAATGATAGTAAATATACATGTAAAGTAGAAATGAGCATTTGTACTGTATATTACCACAGGTTTTGTCATGTTATATTGATATAGTATGTCATCATGAAATATGCATTGAGGTATGCATTCTTTTTTCAAGGCAAATGCTGATAAAATACAACCTCAAGCCATATGACAGGCTACAATAACCACATGGCTTCTCCCTCCAGCCAGGTTAAGCTCCATACCAAAGTAAAATTGTACATGCTCTCTGGCGATTTGCCCCTGATGCTTGTCGACATTTGGAAGGCAGTAGGTGGTTGAACTTTAAGATACAGGGAGCACAGCCTTGGTGTTAACAAGGCTGCCTGGGGTTCACAACCCACCGTCAATGTAGCTAGCTACAGCAAGAAGACTCTGGCCTATTTGTCAGGGAATTACTGTAGGTATGGATTTTTCAGATAGATTGCTAAAACGTATAATACAATTGATTAAAGGCAAGTTGGTGTGAAAAATAAAGTGCTATTATTTTATACAAAAGCTTATGGATAAAGAAACAAGAACAATAATGGCATGATTGAATTTGACATTTGCTATTATTTTCCATGAATGGTCATCCATACCATACCATTTGCCTGTTTACCATCTACAGTATTTTTCTCACTGACAAAAACACAACACCTGCTTCACCCAGGTTCTGACTTTTACTAAATCTAATAAATACACTGTATACTGTGTAATAAGGGCTTCAAACCCCAGTCGACATATGCATGCTTACGTAACTTACATTATTTTGTTTCCTTGAGCTGTTTAGTGACCTATTGTATAGCTCTAATAACATTTTCAATGGTAAATTCCATTTCAATTCCAGTCAGTTCAGGAAGCCCACTGAAATTCCAATTCTCTTCTGTGCTTTCCGATGCTGAAAATGTAAGGGCTTCTCAAAGATGTTTATATAGGTGATGCTTTTCTCTTTAATTCCACTTTGTGTTCAGTTTCTCATATGCCAAAAATATGAATGTTTTCAAAGACAAGGAATGAATAATCTAATAATGTTGACATGGACATAAGGACGAGAACATTTCTCAATTTGTCTTATGTTGGATATGTAAGATTTGTGATTGTGGGGACTGTGGAGGCATATTGTGATTGTGGGGACTGTGGAGGCATATTGTGATTGTGGGGACTGTGGAGGCTTATTGTGATTGTGGGGACTGTGGAGGCATAATGTGATTGTGGGGACTGTGGAGGCATATTGTGATTGTGGGGACTGTGGAGGCATATTGTGATTGTGGGGACTGTGGAGGCATATTGTGATTGTGGGGACTGTGGAGGCATATTGTGATTGTGGGGACTGTGGAGGCATAATGTGATTGTGGGGACTGTGGAGGCATATTGTGATTGTGGGGACTGTGGAGGCATATTGTGATTGTGGGGACTGTGGAGGCATATTGTGATTGTGGGGACTGTGAAAGGCATAATGTGATTGTGGGGACTGTGGAGGCATATTGTGATTGTGGGGACTGTGGAGGCATATTTTGCCCTATCATGTATAACGGTTGAAATTGCTCATCCTGTTGCATAACAATCACCAATCAGCATGTTGTTCAAAGATTATGTCTGATTTAACATACTGTGAAATCTCTTTAGCAACATTGAATTGGCTTTGTTAGTTTCAAACCCAAACTATAAACACAGTTTCACAGCATATAATACAAATATATTGTATTAACAAAAATAATGAGATACATTAGAGCAGAAGTGAAGTGAAAACTCTGATAATGTGTAAAAGAATGTGTGTGGGAAGCCTGATGCAGTCTCTTAGCAACTAATTTAAGTGGGTATGTGTCTTGAATCATGGATAATGGTGTGTTTGTTGACTAAATTTGAAGAGCGCCAAAAGCATGTTTGATGTCCTTGAAAAACAGTGATGCTCCAGAGATTTTATATAATTTCAGCCAGCAGTTTTGAAAGTAGCGCTCTTGAAGCAAAAGGGGCTCAGAGAATTGTGCACAATTGTGTACAACGTTATCCATTTCTTATGATATGTTACGTCCTAAAAAAATACAGTACCAGTCAAATGTTTGGACACACCTACTCATTCAAGGGTTTTTCTTTATTCATATTATTTTCTACATTGTAGAATAATAGTGAAGATATCAAAACTATGAAATAATACATATAGAATCATGTAATAGCCAAAAAAGTGTTAAACAAATCAAAATATATTTTACATTTGACATTCTTCAAAGTAGCCACCCTTTGCCTTGAAAACAGCTTTGCACACTCTTGGCATTCTCTCAACCAGCTTCATGAGGAATGCTTTTCCAACAGTCTTGAAGGAGTTCCCACATACTGTATGCTGAGCACTTGTTGGCTGCTTTTCCTTCACTCTGCGGTCCAACTCATCCCAAACCATCTCAATTGGGTAGAGGTCGGGTGATTGTGGAGGCCAGGTCATCTGATGCAGCACTCCATCACTCTCCTTCTTGGTCAAATAGCCCTTATACAGCCTGGAGGTGTGTTGGGTCATTGTCCTGTTGAAAAACAAATTATAGTCCCACTAAGCCCAAACCAGATGGGATGGCGTATCACAGCAGAATGCTGTGGCAGCCATGTTGGTTAAGTGTGCCTTGAATTCTAAATAAATCACAGACAGTGTCACCAGTAAAGCACCATCACACCTCGTCCTCCTACTCTGCGTCTCACAAAGACACAGCGGTTGGAACCAAAAATCTCAAATTTGGACTCATCAGACCAAAGGACAGATTTCCACTGGTCTGATGTCCATTGCTCGTGTTTCTTGGCACAAGCAAGTCTCTTCTTCTTATTGGTGTCCTTTAGTGGTGGTTTCTTTGCAGCAATTCGACCATGAAAGCATGATTCATGCAGTCTCCTCTGAACAGTTAATGTTGAGATGTGTCTGTTACATTTATTTGGGCTGCAAAATGAGGTGCAGTTAACTCTAATGAACTTATCCTCTGCAGCAGAGGTAACTCTGGGTATTCCTTTCCTGTGGCGGTCCTCATTACATTTACATTTTAGTCATTTAGCAGACGCCCTTATCCAGAGCGACTTACAGTAGTGAATGCATACATTTCATTTCATACATTATTTTTCTGTGCTGGCCCCCCGTGGGAATCGAACCCACAACCCTGGTGTTGCAAATACCATGCTCTACCAACTGAGCTACAGGGAAGGCCAGTTTCATGAGAGCCAGTTTCATCATAGCGCTTGATGGTTTTTGCGACTGCACTTGAAGAAACTTTCAAAGTTCTTGAAATTTTCTGGATTGTGTTTTACCAAATAGGGCTATCTTCAGTATACCACAACTACCTTGTCACAACACAACTGATTGGCTCAAACACATTAAGGGAAGAAATTCCACAAATGAACTTTTAACAAGGCACACCTGTTAATTTAAATGCATTCCAGGTGACTACCTCATGAAGCTGGTTGAGAGAATGCCAAGTATGTGTAAAGCTGTCATCAAGACAAAGGGTGGCTACTTTGAAGAATTTCAAATATAAAATATATTTTTTGGTTACTACATGATTCATATGTTTGACTGTTACTGTATACTGTGACTGTATATATTTTTGCAATTCATACAATATCTGATTTAATGTTTAAGTGCTTAAGATCCCGGACTGCATCTTTAAGGTTAAAAGTGCTAGATCAACAAAGCATCGACTGATATTGTTCCCTATCGGGCAATACACTCATGTATGTCTGTAGTCGTACCTCACTAAATAAGTAATAATAAGTAATACACAAGACCTGAATGTCAATAGGTTAAACAGACCGGTGTCAAGTCCTCCCATTTTAGCAGAGTCGGTTTAAAATGCACTGCATCATCTGCTCGTCTATACTCAGTGCATGGTTGGTCAGTCCAAATACAAATGGAGACTGAACTGTGATAATCCTTCATAACCAGGAAATGAAGCCATTCAGGATCAGTGAACAGCAAATAAATGGTGACAAAATATGATATGGGCATGTAATTGGATAACTTTTCCATCAGTGATGTTTAACACAACCATATTCTGTGAGAGTGAGTTTGGTGCCTATGCCACCAAACTGATTGAGCATCACATTGACACAGAGCCCTTCCTGACGAGGAAAGAAGAGGTCTAAAGAAAGTTCAATGAATAGAAGAACCATTAGTGAACCATTACCTTTGCCAGCAGTTCAATTGAATACCATGATTATGAAATGATTAAACATGGAAAAAATTGGATAACATGTTATTTCCAAAGCAGTGATGCATTTAGAATATGTTTTTTAGTAAGTAGGCTAAGTAAGTATTTCCAATAGAAAATTACTATTCAGCATCCTCATGTTCTTAACATTTAAGCAGGTGCAGTCAGAGGACAAAACATGATGTACAAACTGCATCTGCGATGCGCTTCTGATGTCAATAGCCGTCCCTAAATAAACACAAAGCATGTTAGTACAAGAAGGCCTGATCAACAGATCTCATATAGGGAACGTTATTCGGTGCCACTTAACTAGAGGAAATGCAATGAAAATGTAACTTTTCCCGCTTTCATATAAGCCTTTTGCAAACAGATAAGAAATGTTTCATACATACTACTGGGCACAAACTGGTTAAATCAACGTTGTTTCAATGGAATCTGTCAACGTATTGTGACAGGGAGTCTATGTGGAAAATACATTGGATTTGCAAAAAGTCACCAACATAAAGTGTTGTTTTGAGTGTAAAATTATGTTATCGTGGTAACATGGATAGTGTAGAGAATCATTGTACCATCTAAACCGCTGTGAAATATATTTTTATTAAACCCAAAATATTGTATTTTCAGCTGTTTGAAACTGGTGTACAAAATAAAAAGTAAAAGACGCAAAAACAGGAAGCATAGAAGTAGAGCACAGTACAGATCTTAGACTTGCTTTCAAAGAGAATGACAGATCTATAACTCAAATTTCTATGTGAATTTGTTCAGGTTGGATGAATGTGTAGAGAGCTCACCTGTTTGTAGTCCTAAAAAACTGAAATTAGTTAGCATTTTCTACCTCTGGTTTGTTGGCAATTCCTTTGTGGGAAATGAATGGGGAAAAGAATGGGGTTTTGGGATATACGCTGAAAATAAGGTTAACACGGGCTTAGGAGATCTTATACATTTTGGTCTATGAGATAATATCAGCTAGTTAACATGAATTTTATGAATTATGAAGCCTTTATGTGATCAAAATAATTGAGTTGCTAACGATTTGAGAACTGTCAGAGAAATAGGACTACAACATTAGTTGCACATTTTTCACTACGCCGACTATGCAAACTAGTCTACGCTACACTAGTTCGCTAAAAAGCTAGTTAGCTTTCTGCTTACCAGTGTAACGGCTGTCGGGAGAGAGCGTAGACCAAGGCGCAGCGGAGTTAGTGTTCATCATGATTTTAATTTAATAAAGAACACTACACAAAACAAAACGAGAAAACTGACAGCCAAACAGTCCTGTCAGGTGCAAAACACTCAACAGAAACAATTACCCACAAAACCCAAAGGAAAAACATGCTCCTTATGTGTGACTCCCAATCAGCAACAACGAACTTCAGCTGTGCCTGATTGGGAGCCACACACAGCCCAAAACAAAGAAATACAAAAAACCTAGAAAACTAACATGGAACGCCCACCCAATGTAACACCCTGGCCTAACCAAAATAAAGAACAAAAACCCCTCTCTATGGCCAGGGCGTTACAACCAGCTCGAACAAAAATGCAAGGATGGTATATTGTTTTTCTCCAGGCTGAAACCATATCTCTTTAGAGGGAAGATGCTTGTTTGATCTGTTCCCAAACTACACTACATGGCTAAAAGTATGTGGACACCCCTTCAAATTAGTGGATTTGGCTATTTCAGCCACACATATTGCTGACAGGTGTATAAAATCGAGCACACAGCCATGCCATCTCCATAGACAAACATTAGCAGTAGAATGTCCCGTACTGAAGAGCTCAGTGACTTTCAATGTGGCACCGTCATAGGATGCCACCTTTTCAACAAGTCAGTTCGTCAAATGTCTGCCCTACTACAGCTGCCCCCATCAACTGTAAGTGCTGTTATTGTGAAGTGTGAACGTCTAGGAGCAACAACGGCTCGGCCGCGAAGTGGTAGGCCACACAAGCTCACAGAACGGGACCGCTGAGTTCTGAAATGCGTATCGCAGAAAATTTGTCTATCCTCGGTTGCAACACTCACTACCGAGTTCCAAACTTCCTCTGGAAGCAATGTCAGCACCAGAACTGTTCGTCAGGAGCTTCATGAAATGGGTTTCCATGGCCGAGCAGCCTCACACAAGCCTAAGATCACCATGAGCAATGCTAAGGTTTGCTAAGCCTGTTAGCTAGCTGTCAAAGCCATATGTCGTTTTATTTTTTACATATTAGCACATTGTTAGCTTTTTACTTGTTTTGATTACATAATCAAAACAATTTTGCTTAAAGATTCACAAAATGTTATGTTAGCTGATGAAAATGATCTTACAGAACAAAACGTATAAGATCTCTTAAGCCTGTGTTAACCGCAGACCTTATTTTCGGTGTTTATCCAAAAACCCATTCATTTCTCCATAGGCTTTCGCCTACGAGCCATGGCGGAGTTAGCCTCCGTTAGTGCCTACAAAAAGACGCCATTACTAATTGCTCTCTATTTGTGTAATGTCTGTTGGTTTGTGTTTTTTTGTCGAGTCAACCCAGGCTGGCCTCAGAGCCATACAAAATATACTTTAAGTATTTCTGAGCACCTACTAATGGTCTAGCTCAGTTGGTGGTGGCAGTGCCCACAGACGAAGAAGAAGAGTCTAGTTACTTTGGCCAGAAACAAAAGTAGGGAGGTTGGACGGGAGAATGGGTGGGCGTAATCTGCAACCGTCTAGCAATTCTAGCAAGGCTGCATGTTCGAGTCACGTCAGGGAGAACTGTACCATTTTTGCTAACCCTTCCCCTAACCCTTATTCTATGCATAACCCACTTCCCCTGACCTGTTATTTAAATTCCTTTGTCGTTTTAGTTCCCCTAACCTTACACGTAAATTATTCTAACCTTTTTTGTTAGTTCACCTAACCACCAATGTAAATTATCTATGTAAATCTCCTTTGTTGTTACAAAGCAATAAGCACACCGGTCTCAGAGAAAGATGTATAATACTATACATCCTGCAAGATGTATCATAAGTTACTTCATACAATTCTTATGCTATTTTACGACTGGGTAAGACATACGCCACTACAGTATACATCCTATAAGTCGTATGATATGGTATGACCGCTATTCCATTCATAATGTAACATAACATAACCTAGAATAGTTAATGCCGTCTCACAGATTTCCGTACAGAATAATACGAATTGCCCTGAGACCACGCCAATAACAAAATGAAGATGGAAGGAAGGCAGAGAGAGTGCTGCAGTGCATTAATGCAGTATAAGCAATTATAACATTATTAATGGTTTAAAATGTATCCCTAAAGTGAAGAAGACGTTGAAATGAAACATTGTTATAATTGTCTAGCCGACTTCACTGCCTAAGCGTTTAAACAGATGGAAGAGCAATTTGTATAATTTAACAGGCATTCGCACATTTTATCTTTAGGTTCAAATCTTAATTTGAGATAACAATGCAAAGCTTTCACAAATAAACCGACAGATGCAGTACAGTAAAATACAGTACATTGGAGTAAAGTACAGTGGAGGAAATGGCGGTTGTACCTTACCTAATAAGCCATATTCATTGTAATACACCTGACTGTATTTATTTATAAGGACTGTGCACATTAATCAACATCTATATTACAATAATGCAACATCCATGTTAATGTGATGGGGTTAGCCAAAAGTTCATTTGCACCCGTAGTCCCAGGGCAGGTAAGGACAATTACACAGCCACAATACACATACTCACTAAAACAATACAAAATACAATACATTACATCCAATAATATATCATTATTACAACAACAACTTATTTGTAATAAAAACACTATCATCAACTGTCGTCTTACATATGAGGAACCATAGATAACTCATGTGTACAGGTTTGGATAGATCTGAGCCATATTTTCAATTTAAATGTAAAAGCACAATAATCAGTGCAGCTTCTCTAGTCCATTGGAATTGTATTCCAGTATATTGTAGCTCTAACAGAGAAGGCCGATTGACCGAGTTTACTGTGTCGAAAAGGGACAACACAATCCCCTCTAGTTACTGCCCTTGTTATCCTGGACTTGCTTTCCTTGAGCATGATACGCCGGCATAGAGGTTGAGGGTCAAGACCATGCAGGATCTTAAAGACAAGGCTTGCATCTACATACTGCTTAAAGCTGTCCAGACTGAATAAATTATGTTTGTGAATGATGTGACAATGGTGGTAACCGTTTGGTTTGTTCTCAAAAATCTTAAGTGTTTGTTCGTAGAGTGATTCAATTGGTTTCAGAATAGTAGTTCCTGCTAGTGACCAGCATGTGAGGCAATATCTCAGATGTGAGAAAATCATAGCATGTGCCTTCGGAAAGTATTCTGACCTCTTGAAATGTTCCACATTTTTTTACGTTTCAGCCTTATTCTAAAATGGATTAAAAACAAAAAAAAATCCACGGCAATCTACACACAATACCCCATAATGACAATGCGAAAACAGGGTTTTGGAAATGTTTGCTAATGTATTCAAAACAATCACAGAAATACCTTATTTACATAAGTATTCAGACCCTTTGCTTTGAGACTCAAAATTGAGCTCAGGTGCATCCTGTTTCCATTGATCATCCTTGAGATGTTTGGAGTCCACCTGTGGTAAATTCAATTGATTGGACATGATTTGGAAAGGCACACACCTGTCTATATAAGGTCCCACAGTTGACAGTGAATGTTAGAGCAAAAACCAAGCCATAAGGTTGAAGGAACTGTCCGTAGAGCCCTGAGAGAGGATTGTGTCGAGACACAGATCTAGGGAAGGGTACCAAATAATGTCTGCAGCATTGAAGGTCCCCAAGAACACTGTGGCCTCCATCATTCTTAAATGGAAGGAGTTTGGAACCACCAAGACTCTTCCTAGAGCTGGCCGCCTGGCCAAACCGAGCAATCAGGGGAGAAGGGCCTTTATGGTAGAGTCGCCAGACGGAAGCCACTCATCAGTAAAAGGCACATGACAGCCTTCTTGGCATTTGCCAAACAACATCTAAAGACTGTCAGACCATGAGAAACAAGATTCTCTGGTCTGATGAAACCAAGATTGAACTCTTTGGCCTGAATGCCAAGTGTCACGTCTGGAGGAAACCAAGCACCATCCCTACAGTGAAGCATGGTGGTGGCAGCATCATGCTGTGGGAAAAATGAACAGAGCAAAGTACAGAGAGATCCTTGATGAAAACCTGCTCCAGAGCGCTCAGGACCTCAGACTGGGGCAAAGGTTCACCTTCCAACTGGACAACGACCCTAAGCCCACAGCCAAGACAACACAGGAGTGGCTTTGGGACAAGTCTCTGAATGTCCTTGAGTGGCCCAGCCAGAGGCCGGACTTGAACCCGATCGAACATCTCTGGAGAGAGCTGAAAATAGCTGTGTACCGATACTCCCCATCCAACCTCTCAGAGCTTGAGAGGATGTGCAGAGAAGAATTGGAGAAACTCCTCAAATGCAGGTGTGCCAAGCTTTTTTTGTAATAAATATGCAAAAATGTATAAAAACCTGTTTTTGCTTTGTCATTGTGGGGTATCATTTTACAATAAGGCTGTAAGGTAACAAAATAAGGGAAAAGTCAAGGGGTCTGAATACTTTACGAATGCAATGTAGATGGTAAACAGAAGGGGGCTTAATATTGACCCTTGTGGGACCCCAATGTTGTAGTAAAGAGAATCTGACTGAGTGTCCCCCAGACGAACCCTTTGGATTCTATTTGTCAGATAGGAATACATCCAACTAATGGCTTCAATGGACACATTAAGGGAGGATAACTTGGATAAGAGGACCTCATGATTGACAGTATCAAAGGCCTTTTTAAGATCCAAAAAGACTGCACCGACTTCACCACCTATTTCCAGTTTAGATTTAATGCACTCTAGAAAATAGCAAATGGCTGTTTCGGTAGAAGGGTTAATTCTGAATCCAAATAGCATTTAATGTTTGGAGTTGCCTTGAATGAGGTGATCAGTCAGATGATCAGCCACCCATCTTTCAGCTACTTTTGATAGCACTGCACGAATGCTTATAGATCAGTATTTTTCCACCAGTGTTGGGTCACCAGATTTTAAAACAGGTATCACTGCAGCAGACTTCCAAGCATTGGAGAAGAACTCATATTTGATGGACAGATTAATTAACTACATGTCACGCCTGCTCCCGCTCTTCCCCCCTGGCGCTCGAGGGCGCCAGGCTCCCCAGCATTGCACACTGCTGCCACCATCATTATGCATATCTGGAATTCCCCCCGTCACGCGCATCCTCGATTATTGGACTCACCTGGACTCTATCACCTCTGTCATTCCCTTCCATATTTATGTCTGGTTCCCCGCTCTGTTCCCTGCTTAAGCATTAATGTTCGTATGTCATTGTTCCCCGTGTGCTGACGCTGTTCCTGTCTTGTTACCTGTCTGTTCCGCATTAAATGCTCAACTCCCCGTACCTGCTTCTCATCTCCAGCATCGGTCCTTTCACTAGATGTACAATAGGGGCAATCAGATAATATTTGTGGCTTCAGGAATACAGTGTCATGATCCAAATACATATTTTGTTTGTAGAGCTCCTGAAGAAGCTTATAATACTGTCCACTGCTGATGCTGCGATTTCAGGAATTGTGAATATTGGTTTATTATTATCTATGGGAGTGAGAACTGTGCTCTTGGTTGAAAATCTTTGAGCCAGTTCCCTGACAGAGTCAACAAAAACATTTGTAAAGTTGGTGGATATGAAACTGGAGTCTTGAATTAGAATCCCATGAACCTTTAATTCAGGATGTTGTTGGACTTTTCAGCTCCTCTCCCTGTTAATTTGTTGAGATTATCCCAAATCACTTTGCCATTTCCTTTTAATTCATTGATCACTCTGAAGAAAAACTCTGCTTTTGCTTCTTTTTAAAAAAATATTCCTTACCACCTTATTTCTCAGTGATGTAAATAGACATCTGTCATCATTCTGACCAGACTTCAGTGCTTTTTTTAAAGGAATGATCCCGTTCTCTCATCTGCCTCCAGAGGTCCTCATTGAGCCATGGTAGAGAGGTTTTACATCTTGGTTTATGTTGAAATTTCCAGGTAAAAGAGGTATTCACTTTGTCAATAGCTGACAGAAATGTTCTGAATCCAGACTCTGGGTCTTCACTAAATAACAGATCAGACCAGTCATTTTGACTTATAGCTGCATCGTAGTTATTCTGCTCACTTTTCGGGATTTGTTTATCGTGGTGTTGCACATTGATATGGTTCTTAAATCTCTTTAGCGGTGGTGTAAAGTACTTATGTTGTTTTTTGGGGTATCTGTACTTTACTTTACTATTTATATTTTTGACAACTTTTACTTTTACTCCACTACATTCCTAAAGAAAATCATGTACTTTTTACTCCTTACATTTTCCCTGACACCCAAAAGTACTTGTTACATTTTGAATGCTAAGCAGGACAGGAAAATTCCCTGGCTATCCATAAATGTTTAAAAACAAGAAAATGGTGTTGTCTGGTTTGCTAAATATAAGTCATTTTAAATTATTTATACTTTTACTTTTGATACTTAAGTACATTTAAAACCAAATACTTTTAGACTTTTACTTAAGTAGTATTTTACTGGGTGACTTTCACTTTTACTTGAGTCATTTTCTTTCAAGGTATCTTTACTTTTACTTAAGTATGAAAATTGGGTACTTTTTCCACCATTGCTTTTTAGTGAGCTTTCTAACCACCAATGTAACATTGTGGTCAGATATGCCAGTTAGTAAGTTAATGGACTTAGTTATTTGATCAGGTCTGTTAGTGAACACGTGATCAATTTGAGTCTGGGATGTCTGTGTTACTCTGGTTGATCCTTGTATTATTTGACAAGTTGAAATAGTCTGTGATCTGAGTTTTTTCCGGCAAGTTTTGTTTTCCCAGTTTTATTGAAATCGCTCATGAAGATGATCTTCTTATGATCACCTTCTTTAAGCATAAATTAAAAATCCAAAAATAGTGAGAGACATACGAGGGGAGAGGAAGACATTCAGCCACATACATTCAAGGTCATTGGCATGTTTCCATATGATATGATTGCATTTAAAGTTATCTTTCATGTACATAAGCAATCCACCCCCTCTGCCCTCTTCCCTGTCCCTCCTGAATATGGAATATCTAGGAACATTAAAGGCAGAAATAGGATTAGATTTATTCAGCCATGTCTCAGAGAAACAGAAAAAAATCAAGATTAGAGTAATTCAGTAAATGTTCCACCTGTTCACTCTTATAAATAATGCTATGAATATTCAGATGACCTCCTAATATTCCTTTAGGCTTGGAAGAAGGGTCCCAGAGAATGTTTGCCCGATTAACGGTTTGAATAAGGTTCATGGTACAATGTTTTCTAATAGCTGGGTTAAGGGAACTGAGTTTTTGTCTCCAAGGTGAGTTTTGTTTGGGACATGTATCAAGAGTTTGCATTAAAATGAGATTATCTGCAGATTGCTCATTCTCTTGAAAAGCCATGTCAGTGACAGAGGTTATACTCACATACACAGAATGTCCTTCTCTGAACCAGATAATATAGGCTACTCAAATCTAGATGATTTCAATCATTCATGTGCAACCATTCATCAATGATTTCAGTCTGGAGGGCTATTTAGGCAGACTTTTCTGCACTTCTCTCAGAATTCCATCCTCCATATTAGCCATTTTCTCTGCAGGTGTCCTAACTCCAGACTCTGATGGGGAGCTTGGTACCCTGGGCTGCTTGGCTGTTTGTTGATTCCGGATTGTTTGAATGAGGCCAGCATTGATGTTTGGCTGCCTTCTTTTGTATTCCCCAGAGAGTTCCACCGCCTTTGGGGCCCCTTATTATCCTCAGAGTTTTCTATTGGGTTATGATTGTCATTGGTCTCAGTAGCCACTTTCCCAGCTTCATTTTTAGCATTTTCCTCTTATTCTTCTTATTTTTCTTGAAATGAGAGGTCATTGTTGTACTCTGGCTCACCAGGTACCAACTCCAATGTTCATTCACTGCACCTTTGTCCTTGGGAGCTGAGAAATTATCCTCTTCAACCTCAGTCTCACTTCATTTCAGCTGGGATATGTAATACGTCTGCCCTACTCATGGGGACAGGATTGTTGTCCTGCACATACATGTAGTGTGAAACAGTTTCCTCTATGTACCTTATGTTGTCCAGTGTAGTATCAATAAATCAATCAAATGTATTTATAGAGCCCTTTTTACATCAGCCGATGTGACAAAGTGCTGTACAGAAACCCAGCCTAAAGCCCCAAACAGCAAGCAATGCAGATGTAGAAGCACGGACTGTAGGACTGTACTCTACCATCTCCTGACCCCCATCTCCTGACCCCCTCTACAGTGGGATTGTGTCAGCCAGTCCTGTCTACACGCAGGGCCTTGTCCATCATAAAATACTTTGATCCAGTGAGGACCAATCTATGTTTAGACTGTATTATGTGAGTGATGGGTGCTGCTTCAACATCCACAAAATGAGCAGTTTGTGAGTTGACCCTTGTATCTTATCATGCGCCTCATCACTCTCCCCACCACCTTACATCCAGCTTTAGCCAGAAACTCAGTCACAACACTATCATCTGCTGATTCAGGTAGTTCTTTAACTGTAACTTGAATTGAGTTCTGGTCAGACATGCGACTTCAAACTGAAAGGATTATTCTGTTTGAAAACAACATGTTTTCCTCTGACTGTCATTCCTCTGATCAGAAGCTTTGCCCGTGCTTCCTTACTGAGAAGATATATACGCCAGAGTGCACATACTCTCGGTACTGACCTCAAGTGGTTTGGATAAATTTAATGTATGAGACTGTGGTAGAGCTCCTCCTCCTTAATGGGGTTGGCAATGGCTTCCACGTTAGTCAGGATTTCTCAATCCTTGATAAAAATAGGTAAAACAAGGGCCTCCCGAGTGGCACAGTGGTCTAAGGCACTGCATTGGAGTGCTTGAGGCATCACTACAGACCCGGGTTCGGATCCTAGGCTGTGTCACAGCTGGCTGTGCAAGCTGACTTCGGTCACCATCTGGATGGTGTTTCCTCTGACACAGTGGTGCTTCCGGGTTAAGCAAGCAGCGTAGCTTAGCAGGGTCGTGTATCAGAAGATGCATGGCTCAAAACCTTCGACTCTCCCGAGTCCGTAGGGGAGTTGCAGCGATGAGACCCCCTGACCTTTTCCACATTTTGATACGTTACAGTCTTATTCCAAATTGTATTATATCGTTTTTTTCCTCATCAATCTACACACTATACCCCATAAGGACAAAACAAAAACAGGTTTTTAGAAATGTTCCAAATTTATATAAAATATAAAAAATGAAATATAACATTTAAATAAGTATTCAGACCCTTTACACAGTGCTTTGTTGAAGCACCTTTGGCGGTGATTACAGCCTCGAGTCTTCTTGGGTATGACGCTACAAGCTTGGCACACAGTGCGGCAGGTAGTCTAGTCGTTAGAGCGTTGGGCCAGTAACCGAAAGGTTGCTGGATCGAATCCCTGAGCTGACAAGGTAAAAAAGTGTTGTTCTGCCCCTGAACAAGGCAGTTAACCCAATGTTCCTAGGCTGTCATTGTAAATAAGAATTTGTTCTTAACTGACTTGCCTACTTAAATAAAGGTTATTTAAATAAATAAAAATATTTGTGGAGTTTCTCCCATTCTTCTCTGCAGATCCTCTCAAGCTCTGTCAGGCTGGATGGGGAGTGTCGCTGCAAAGCTATTTTCAAGTCTCTCCAGAGATGTTAGCTCGGTTCAAGTCCGGGCTCTGGCTGGGCCACTCACGGACATTCAGAGACTTGTCCCAAAGCCACTCCTGCGTTGTCTTGGCTGTGTGCTTAGGGTTGTTGTCCTGTTGGAAGGTGAACCTTTGCCCCAGTCTGAGGTCCTGAGTGCTCTGGAGCAGGTTTTCATCAAGGATCTCTCTGTACTTTACTCCGTTCATCTTTCCCTCGATCCTGACTAGTTTCCCCACAGCATGATGCTGCCACCACCCTGCTTCAGTGTAGGGATGGTGCCAGGTTTCCTCCAGACGTGACACTTGGCATTCAGGCCAAAGAGTTCAATCTTGGTTTCATCAGACCAGAGAATCTTGTTTCTCATGGTCTGAGAGACTTTGGCTGTTATGTGCCTTTTACTGAGGAGTGGCTTCCATCTGCCCACTCTACCATAAAGGCCTGATTGGTGGAGTGCTGCAGAGATTGTTGTCCTTCTGTAAGGTTCTCCCATCTCCCAGAGGAACTCAGGAGCTCTGTCAGAGTGACCATCAGGTTCTTGGTCACCTCCCTGACCAAGGCCCTTCTCCCCCAATTGCTCAGTTTGGCCAGGTGGCCAGTTCTAGGAAGAGTCTTGGTGGTTCCAAACTTCTTCCATTTAAGAACGATGGAGGCCACTGTGTGTTCTTGGGGACCTTCTCGACACTATCCTGTCTCGGGGCCCTATGGACAATTCCTTCAACCTCATGGCTTGGTTTTTGCTCTGACATACACTGTCAACTGTGGGACCTTATATAGACAGGTGTGTGCCTTTCCAAATCATGTCCAATCAATTTAATTACACCAGGTGGAGCCCAATCAAGTTATAGAAACATCTCAAGGATGATCAATGGAAACATGATGCACTTGAGCTCAATTTCGAGTCTCACAGCAAAGGGTCTGAAAACGTATGTAAATAAGGTATTTCTGGTTTTTATTTTTAACAAATTTGCAAAAATGTAAAAAAAAACTTTGTCCTTATTGGGTATTGTGTGTAGATTGATGAGGGAATAATTAATTTAATCAATTTTAGAATAAGGCTGTAACGTCACAAAATGTGGATAAAGTCAAGGGATCTGAATACTTTCCGAATGCACTGTATGTAGGCCAACAGTGATGTACAGTGTTGTGTAGACCAAAAATACTGAGGTTGTTGACTTGAAAACCCCAACCATATTGATTATTAGTGCTTACATAAGTGACAAAAAGCCTTGAAGAATTACATTTGAAGAGACTTGTGTTTTCTGGCTTGGTGGTGTTAGTGCTGAGTAGTCCACTAATGCATTTTGCTATTCAGCAAGCTAATGTAAGAAAACAAACATATACATATGAGTAATGATGACAGATAGACTACATGAAGGGATATTTTCATAGAAATGTAATCCATTGAATCCATTGAATCCAATGCCTTATTTAAAGCCTTTATCAAATCATGTATCATAGATAGCCATATAGTCTGTCAGGCTGTCAACATCATGTTCTGCTGAGGGCTTGCAACTGATTTCGACACACAGGGTTTTTCAAATGACACATACAGTGACACTTTGCTGACCTCTTAACACCACACAGGCTTTTACCCACAAACTTGTTATGGACATGTTATATAAGACTACATAGTGTTATCTATCAAAACGACTTTCAATTCCCAAAGGCCAGGCTTTGAATAAGACTAAGGAGACAGCTGCAGGAAGACAATCAGGCACTATAGAGGGCTTGCAGTTGCGTCACAAATCACCTAGCAACCGCACCAGCGCCATGTTGGAAGTCCTCCAATCGTACACATGGCTGGCTGCATTTTGCTACCACCGGAAACTTCAGGAAGATTGCCCATTATTTCGTTTTTGTAAGGACCCAGAAAACGGAGGCAGTGGGAGAACTTTTTCAACGAAATAAATATATTTTGACAATGATCAAAAGCCATGTATTATTGGTTTGCTACAGAAACTTTGTGTGCAGGCTAACTCGAATGAGCTGCTAACTTTACATAATGTATAGCTAGCTAAGTAAATTAAATATCACCAGTTAGCTAATGTCATGTTAGCTAGCTATCTTGATGTATTTATCGTTGTAACTCTAAATGCATTTGTAGCTAGGTAGTTAGCTAGCTAACAGCCATGGAAGAGGGTGAAAGGATTAGCTAGCAGTTCCAGCTGTCAGAGAAGGGAGAGTAGGCTCCTCAGGATAGAGCATGTACCTTTGTGGGAGGACATTATGAAAATATTCTCCAGTTCCAGTCCCTAGTGAGAAAAACTAAGGACAGAGAGATATAGCAACATAATATTCAGGACTGTCTAATTTAAGTATAAGGTTTCTTTATGACGTTTTCTGTCCTCAGATACAGAGAGCTGTGAAACCCTGTCTGCAGATGAAGAGGTCCCAATGAATGTCCCAAGAGAATAAGGGTATATCCTTGTATACCATGGATTATATGTGTACCTATATTAGCACATTTTGTGAACAAAAATACAGTTTAAAAGTCACACAATGTATAAACCTATTACAACTGGAACAGGCCAACCCTGGTGGGTGTGCACGCAACCTAATTAGTTAATAATCAAGTGTGCTATTGCTGGGCTGGAATGGAAGTCTGCTCACCCAGTAGTTCAGGGATCAGTGGAGTGAGGTTGGCCACCTCTGGTATTGACTTTTTTATTTTTTCACTTGAAATTATTATTTAGTAATAACCTACTTGTTACTAAAATGTCTAAACTTTACATATGAATTAGCTTACTTGTACACTTTTAAATTATATGAAAGTGTTGATTGATTTGAAGTTAAGTATTTAAACTAGTGTCGATGTTGATTAATCACATCACAATCTTGCAATAAAGAGAGGAAGGGAATCGGTCTCCAATGTCTGTTTCTGTGTTGTATTCTCAAATGAACATTACCTTTTTGTTCAGTCATAAGCTCTCCAATTAGTTTTATTTGATTATCATAATTTTTTCAGGATATCAGCCATGTGAACCCATTTTGCAGCTGATAATGGAATGCAATGCCAATGCAGCCATAGGCCTACAGCAATGGTTCACAACTCTAGTCCTTGAGTACCCCCCAACAGCACATTTTTTCTGTAGCCCCGGAAAAACATACCTGATTCAACTCAGAGGGCCTGATGATTAGTTGACAAGTTAAATCAGGTGTGTTTGTCCGGGGCTACAATAAAACTGTACTGTTGGGGGTACTAGGGGACCGGAGTTGGGAACCACTGCCCTACAGTATGATGGCATTAACCTTATGGGAATTTGCAATGCACCCCTTGACATTGTGCATTTGAAGTAGAGTAGCTTAACTCACACATTGTTTAGCTATATGTTCTCAATATAAAAACAATACCAGTAGACAATGTATGAGGCTAATCATTATACTAGATTTGGTACATGCCTTGTGTTCACATGAAATTGTTTAGTGCAAATCCAACCCTTGTAATCTAGGTGGTGAAATGTCTGGAAGTAGGAGATGATTGGATCCTTCTCTTCAAACATACAACTACTACCACCAAGTTCAATGCCAGATACTTTTCTCCCAGAAGGTCTGAGTGTCACTTGGAGGTGCTACTGTGATAATGAAGATGGTTTGCCTAAGACTACCACAACAATTACGTTGTCTATGCTAAATGTGTATAAATTGTCAAATAAAAAAAATAGTTGGGCTATAAGAAATACTTTTGTATTCAATGGAGCTAGGCAAAGCAGAGATGACATTACTTTTTTATTTCACCCATACAATAGCCTATTATTAAAGTACAGTATGTTTACAATATCATAAGCAATAGTATTTTACACGTTCCAAATATTTTTTTTATATTCATATGGTTTAAGGGGGAACTTTTGTCATGACGACAAGGTGAAAGGTTGCGAGATCGAATCCCCGAGCTGACAAGGTAAAAATATGTTGTTCTGCCCCTGAACAAGGCAGTTCCTAGGCCGTCAGTGTAAATAAGAATTTGTTCTTAACTGGCTTGCCTAGTTAAAAAAAAGGTGCTCTACTCAAATTGCACAACAGAATCATTCAGATTGACCAAAGCACAGCATATGACTACCATCTCATATAACTGAGAGATGTCTGTTTAAATATCTGGAAAAGGACAAAGTAGTAGAAGTAGAAACTCATGCTGCTGCAGCATTGCTCATCTTCACAGTGGGAATCCAGTTGACATGGGTGTCTTGATAGAGGTCAGCTGGTGAACCTACAGTACATAAACAAATGAGAAGCACACCAGATGTTAGAATAGCACTTCTTTGGGTCACCTATACCATCAGGGCTCTTAAATTGTTTGGTTGTGTTTAATTCATTCAGGGGTTTTAGTGTCATATAAAGATGACATCTATTGTTGGGCTGAAACACACAATAGTCAACACAGCATGTTGTCCTATCCCATTGAGGCCTTTGTCCTATGCTGTAATGTACATACATTTTCCCTCTTATGAATAAAGTTCCCAGCAAATTATAAATGGGTTATCATGTGAATATATAATCACCAATGGAGTTGTTTTGGACAATGTCCTCCAGGCGATATGGACGTCATATTAAATCATTTGCTTCTCCCCTTTTCATGGTCATGGGTAGAAGGGATCCAGCATTTGTCAAATGAAATGGTTGCATTCAAGACAACTTCGTTTTTATTGATATGTTGTCAGATTCAGTAGAGGTGGCCTAGGCTACTATCGTATTAAAACATATTCTGCTAATGTCTCCGGTCATATAATGTGTAGTAGAATTGCATCACGCTTATCAAAGACCACATTTTCCCTGTGCAAAGGAAATATATTTATCTGATATAGCCTATGCCACTACGCGCTTATTAATAGCCTAAATTATCACTATCCAATCTACTCATCACATTAGGAACAGTAGGCTTACATTAGTCTGCAAATGCAATGATATAACCATGCAATCATTTGTTATAAAGGTGCCTTTTTATGGTGAAAAAAATGCTTCCCTAAAACTTGAAACTCACTCAACACACGCTAGACTACAAGCTATCTAGCTAGCTAATTTTGGCTAATTTAGTGTTGCTTCTAACGCCTGGTTAGCATAACAGTTAAACTAAACTCGAAATCGATCAGACTTGATTTACCAGTGATGAAATGATCTTAGCAGACCCTGACAGCTGTCTGGGTTCAGGTCTTGATGGGAAAAAATGTTTCTTCGCGTTTCTGACAGTTCTTGAGTCTTATCTCACTGGTGTTTCATGATTGCGGGGAATCCGTAAACATATTTTCCCCGTTGTCTTTACTGCCGTGTTAGAGCAGCGAAATAATCCACAGAAAATGACCGTGGAGATGAATCAATTTAGGCACTGTTATCAAGCAATTTGGGGTAGCAACTCGGCTGTTGTTGTCGAAAGAATTCATGCGGTGGTCTTTGAACATGGTTGCCAGGAGGCGTCGTACGTCAACGTTATCTATTTGATTAACAAAGGTCTTGATCAAGAAAGAAATAGCCGCTCTATAAATAAAAAATCACCAAGAAATAACCTCTCTACTCCACCAACAATGCAATAGGCATATGGGTATGGTTGCAAAAGTGTATTGTAAAATTAAATTATCCACGGTATGTCTGATGATTCGAAAGCAGAAAGTACTATACCATAACTCTACCATTCACAATGTTTTAGTTTATTGTCAAGGTGTACAACATTGGCAGTTTAGAGCTGAATTGCAGTGTACAGTCCACATAAATAAATAAACAACTAATTAAATAAACAACTTAATAATGTAAAAGTGTGTGATAAATGTCTGTGTGGAGTCAGGAATCATCAGTCGGTCACAGCCAGGTGAAAGCCTCAGGAGCCTTGGTCAGGGACAGGGCCAGACCAGCTGGACTGGTCTGCAGCACATTGGGTTGTAAACATTATTCATTGTTTTTGTTTATAGTTTGTTCCCATCAAAATTGTCTGTTCCCAGGATGTGTCTTCTCCCCATGTACAGTATTGAAAGCACAATAGATTCTAGAAGACCAAACTCAATTGTGCTGGACCAAGCTGAAAAAGTCCATAATTAACTTTCAATGGGGACAACCTGGAAATAATGCCCATTCTTCCGGTAGAATGCTGAATGCTGATGTGTCATAACAAATGTATCATCCAGAAATAAAAGATGTGGGAAGTGGAAAGGTTCATCTAAAATGACAAGTTTTTTCTCACAGAATTTGTGTACTTGAAGCTTCGATTCAGGTATTTCATATAATAAAAGAGAAACTTGAAAAAAAAGTAACTGACGTATGGGCTGTTTTTCTCATAAGATTTCAGCGCTAATATTTCATCTTTATTTAATCTTGTCTTTTCTGCTATACAACGGTATAATGTCAGCTATGCCATACATTCACTTGTAAATGTTGCCCTTTTCTAGGCCTGGCTAGTTTGTATTTTATATGTAACTGCGTGCAGGCCTACAACACTTCTGAGGAAGAAAATAAAATTGTTGTTAGGTGAGAAAAGAGTCAAATTATATATTTGATTGGAAAATGGAATGAATAGAAGGTTTAATGCCTACGTCACTATATCAGAATATGTTAATTCGTCTGGAAGGGACATGCTCTCTCAATGACAGATTGCAGTGTGATGGGCTTAGGCTAGCATCCACAAAGGTAAATTACCCACTGATTTTTGTGGCACATGGGAGCTCATGCATCAATGATTGAATCTTACGTCACAGATTGATAACAGAACACACTGAGACGCTAACAATACGTGATGACTTGGAAGAGAACGTAATGTTAGCTAGCTGACATCAATTGTTCTGTCATTAACCTAGCTACCGTTTCTGTACATCTGAATTACGTTGTTCACTCTCTTCATCTGTTGATAAATATCACCATAACACGTGATGTTCTTCCACACAGGCTGCTTTCTTTGTTTTTCGTTGTTCCATAAGCTGTCTATAATGTTGGTTTGGCCATGACATTCATTGACTTTCATCTGCAAAATGTTAGATTATTTTTGTGCTCTGAATGAATACATCTCACCTATGTACTGATTCCAATTCAAGATGTCTCTTTTTTCTCTCTCATGCTAAGCAATCTCCATTGATCTATCCAGCTATGTAGGTTGAACTGAGAATGGGCAATTAAATGTTTAAATGTTTGTAAAAAAAAATATTATATACAGTACCAGTCAAATGTTTGGACACACCTACTCATTCAAGGGGTTTTCTTTACTTTTTCCTATTTTCTACATTGTAGAATAATAATGAATATTTACAAATTATGAAATAACACATTGAATCAAGTAGTAACTAAAAAAAGTGTGAAACAAATCAAAATATATTTTATATTTCAGATTCTTCAAAGTAGCCACCCTTTGCCTTGATGACAGCATGCACACTCTTGGCATTCTCTCAACCAGCTTCACCTGGAATGCTTTCCCAACAGTCTTGAAGGAGTTCCCACATATGCTGAGCACTTGTTGGCTGCTTTTCCTTCACTCTGCGGTCCAACTCATCCCAAACCATCTCAATTAGGTTGAGGTTGGGTGATTGTGGGGGCCAGGTCATCTGATGCAGCACTCCGTCACTCTCCTTCTAGGTCAAATAGCCCTTACACAGCCTGGAGGTGTGTTGGGTCCTTGTCCTGTTGAAAAACAAATGATAGCCCTACTAAGCGCAAACCAGATGGGATGGTGTATCGCTTCAGAATGCTGTGGTAGCCATGCTGGTTAAGTGTGCCTTGAATTCTAAATAAATCCCTGACAGTGTCACCAGCAAAGCACCCCCAAACCATCACACCACCTCCTCCATGCTTCAAGGTGGGAACCACACATCTGGAGATAATCCATTCACCTACTCTGCATCTCACAAAGATGTGGTTGGAACCAAAAATCTCTCATTTGGATTCATCAGGACAAAGGACAGATTTCCACCACTACTCCACCGGATCCCCGCCGTAAGCTCTGGACCTTGGCACAGGATCACCGCTGCTACCGAGTGGCTATAGTGGCTAATGCGAAAAGTGCAAATCAATCCCAGAACAACAGCAAAGGACCTTGAGAAGGTGCTGGAGGAAACAGGTACAAAAGTATCTATATCCACAGGTAAAACGAGTCCTATATCGACATAACCTGAAAGGCAGCTCAGCAAGGAAGAAGCCACTGCTCCAAAACCGCCATAAAAAAAGCCAGAATACGGTTTGCAACTGCACATGGGGACAAAGATCGTACTTTTTGGAGAAATGTTCTCTGGTCTGATGAAACAAAAATGGAACTGTTTGGCCATAATGACCATTGTTATGTTTGGAGGAAAAAGGGGGAGGCTTGCAAGCCGAAAAACACCATCCCAACCGTGAAGCACGGGGGTGGCAGCATCATGTTGTGGGGATGCTTTGCTGCAGGACGGACTGGTGCACTTCACAAAAAAGATGGCATCATGAGGATGGAAAATGATGTGGATATATTAAAGCAACATCTCAAGACATCCGTCAGGAAGTTAAAGCTTGGTCGCAAATGGGTCTTCCAAATGGACAATGACCCCAAGCATACTTGCAAAGTTGTGGCAAAATGGCTTAAGGACAACAAAGTCAAGATATTGGAGTGGCCATCACAAAGCCCTGACCTCAATCCTATAGAACATTTGTGGGCAGAACTGAAAAAGCGTGTGCAAGCAAGGAGCTCTAAAAACCTGACTCAGTTACACCAGCTCTGTCAGGAGAAATGGGTCAAAATTCAACCAACTTATTGTGGGAAGCTTGTGGAAGGCTACCTGAAATGTTTGACCCAAGTTAAACAATTTGAAGGCAATGCTACCAAATACTAATTGAGTGTATGTAAACTTCTGACCCACTGGGAATTTAATGAAAGAAATAAAAGCTGAAATAAATAATTCTCTCTACTATTATTCTGACATTTCACATTCTTAAAATAAAGTGGTGATTCTAACTGACCTAAAACAGGGAATTTTTACTAGGATTAAATGTCAGGAATTGTGAAAAACTGAGTTTAAATGTATTTGGCTAAGGTTTATGTAAACTTCCGACTTCAACTGTACATACAGTTGAAGTCGGAAGTTTACATACACTTAGGTTGGAGACATTAAAACTCGTTTTTCAACCACTCCACAAATTTCTTGTTAACAAACTATAGTTTTGGCAAGTCGGTTAGGACATCTACTTTGTGCATGACACAAGTAATTTTTCCAACAATTGTTAACAGACAGATTATTTCACTTATATTCACTGTACCACAATTCCAGTGGGTCAGAAGTTTACATACACTCAATTAGTATTTGGTAGCATTGCCTTTAAATTGTTTAACTTGGGTCAAACATTTCTGTTAGCCTTCCACAAGCTTCCCACAATAATTTGGGTGAATTTTGGCCCATTCTTCCTCCTTTATCAACCTTGTTTTTTTACGAGTTCAGACTTGTTTTGAAAGCACAATAAATCCAGAGAATACCAGACTTTGATGGCAAAATTTGCCCACGAAGGACCGCTGCGCCACCTTCCTGTTCAAGTGAGCACAGCACAAGGTGATTCCAAAAATGTTGTGTATGCTGCTGCATAAATGATGTAATATGCCAGGGAGATATGGATACCGTAGCTAAGAAAGTAATAGTAAGTGTATGTTGTGAAGTAAGATGTTAGTAGCCCATGTGCCTCACCCTAATAATTTGGTCTATTTACCCCTCTTAATTTCACCTACTGTTCTGACTTGGTGGTGCAAATTTAGCCTTTAACCTGTTTTAAAGAAATGTAATATTCGAATATTGTAAGAGCTTTCATTGTCTGCTTATATGCCCCCTTTATTTATCCTATGGTTCTGATTTTGTGTACAGGGAGAACACTGTAAGAACGGCCCATGTTCAGAATTTTGTCGCTGTACATTTCAAAAGTGCTAAACAAGTAGTTATATTGACTACGTCCGTCCTAGCTCGCTCATTAATGTTTTAATTTAAATGACGTATTGCCTCTTTTCCGCTTGTCGTCCCTTTATGCAATAGTTTGTACATATCAATTGTCATTAGAAACCACATTTGTTTAAGCAAGACAGCCATATCAGCTATGTTTTTTTAAAGGCAATAAATGAGACTGAATTAACTGTTTCTCTGCCAGACAAGGCTCTGCTGATATCCAGGTGTAGCAGTGGTAAGATGTTGGGACTGCTCTTGGGACAGCTTTATTTAGGGCCTAACAGTTTGTGGGCACCGTTTGTCACCGTTATAGTGCAATTAATGTATTGTTTAGTGTTGTGTTGTGTAGTGGCTTTGCTGGCATGCATATTACCTTTTTTTTGTTTTTGCCCCACAAAGATTTACATGCTAAAATCGCCACTGCAGCCTTGGCAGAACGGAGAGCCTCTTTGACACAGAGGAGAGTGGTCTCAGTTGAGTGAGCCGCCTTGAAGCCTGACTGGTTAGGGTCAAGAAGATAATTCTGAGAGAGATAACGAGAGAGTTGGTCAGAGACAGCATGGTCAAGTGTTTTGGAAAGAAAAGAAAGAAGGTATACCGATCGCTCGTTTTTGACGTCAGAGGGGTGTGTTGGTTTGGGCTATATAGTGATTTATCAGTCTGCATGCACTGTACTGTGCAAGTTGTCGGATCAGTAGATGAAGATACTGTGTACGTCCCAAATGGCACCCTATTCCATATAGTGCACTACACCAAGATAGGGCTCTGATCAAGACTAGTTAGTAGACACCAGGAAACAATTGCACCTTAATTTGCACCTTGTAATGGCCTTGACTTCCCCTGAATTCTTTATATTGACACTTCACGCATAAAAACAATTTTTCTTCAGATTTAGAGGAATATGAATGTGTTTGTGAATGGATTACAGAGTTTTTAATGTGTAAACTATTGACATTTCCAACAACCCCAGAATAATTGTGCATGATCTGCCTGAAGGGTTGAAATGTTCATGTTCTGTAAGTAGGTCCACACTACCCTTTCTTTGTCTGACTTGTTTTTCTGGGAGTGACAGTCCCTGTACATCTGTCTCACGCAGTGAGCTTCATGTGGCTCAGTTGGTAGAGCATGGTGCTTGCAACACCAAGTTGTAGGTTAGATTCCCATGGGGGACCATTATGAGAATGTATGAGCTCACTACTGTAAGTCGCTCTGGATAGGAATGTCTGCTAAATGACTAAAATATGATATTGAAAGATAAGAACAATTATTATTATTTTCTTAAACATAGGCCTACATAATAGATCCATCGCTCAAATAGCCAATATTCCTGATTCCAGACTGAACTTGGAATGTGCAAATAAAAATGCGTCACTTTATGCGGCTTCTTCATTTCTGAACAGAACGTTTAATTTTGGGGTCTTTTCACCAGTCATCTGCACATTTAATCAGTGATGTAGCGCCATCATGTGGTAACACTGCAAGGAGCTGAATTACAAACACCTGTAATTTGCCCACACAATCTTTGCTAACTGGAAACAGACAGAAAGAGGTGAAGCCATAGTATATACCAACATCTTTGCTGGGAAGTAGTTCTATATTTCAGAAAGTTGAAAGACAAACCAGGAACTCAAATTTGTATTTTGGAATTTAGCTTACATCATGAGACCAACATGCTATTTTATGTTTCTACAATGCCTCTGTACAGTTTCTTCTACTTGCGGAACTACATTTTCTTAGAAGCGCGAAAAAAATCGCAACAATAAAATACAACAGAATAACCGTAGCCTAAAAAATAAATAATAATAATAATAATAATAATAAATAACCGTAGCCTACAGTGTGAAGATTGCCCAAGTGCTGGTCTAAGGTCGGTTTTGCGTTTTGACCTGTGAATGAAAAAGTAATACAAAGTTGAAATGTACAACTGGTCCTACGTCTGTGCTTGGGAGCTCCCGCGGAAACTGGCACGAAGAAGAAGGAAGTGGAATTACGTTTGTTGTCACGGTCACATGCTCAAGTCAAGCTCGATCAGCTGACTGCATCCCTTCCCTTTTGATGGTTAGATTTCCCTTCCTCAATTGAACGATTTCGGGGTTATTCAGACCGTTCGACGTCAATTGTAAAGACAAAACTGAAGGTAGCATAGTGAGATAGTACGGAAAATATCGCGGTTTGGGTGATCATGAACGGACACGCCATTCTCTACACCGGGGTCACTTTGGCCTTCTGGAGTACCATTCTCATCGTCGGTAAGAACGTTTTAGCCACATTTGCTAGCTAGGGTAATGGGGTTAATGATGATGGCAAATATATAATGCATTTTGTAAATATATATCCTTTCATTCATTTGATTGTATATGTCTGTGTCGTGCTTCACAGACCGTGCTGCTTGCAAGCTAACGTTAGCCTGTTGCGATAGCTAGCGACAATGGCGTAAACTCATCTGGGTCTGCAGTGATGTGTTAGCTAGGTAATAGCTAGCCTGCCTGACAAATAGAGCTAACTAACTTCCTTGAATTATATGTTGTGCACCTTTGGCACTGTCGGCCAAAAGGTAGATTATCTAACTATTCGTTTGTAAAGAATTCGACGTGTATAGAAGTAACGTTAGCTAGTTGCCGAGCAAGTCAGCTAGCTAGTTGTTAGCTAGCATATCACTGCAGAGTTGGTAGTCTAATTAATCAGACTGTAATACACAATTCATTGGTGTATAGACCGCCTGACGCTAATGCATGCGAAGTCGGGTTAATGTTCGTTACAAGCAAGAATGTTTAATAAAATTACATTTAAATTTACTCTACCGGGTGTCCTTCAACTGCTCGAAATTTGAAACAAAATAGCCACATGAACGTAACCGGTAGAGTAAGTTTTTTTAAATGTACAGTAATTTTATTCGACATTCTGCTTTGTAAGGAACATTTACACGATTTGGTAGGCATTAACTTCAGGCCGTATGTACACCAAATGAATTGTGTAGTACAGCCTGATTAATCAGACTAGAGATCCAGATAGTTAGCTAGCTAATGTTCGACTGCATAAGGCTACCCTGCACTAAAACTTTGAAAGCATACTGTTAAGTATAGAAAATGTATAGTTGCCATAGTTATCTAGTTCACTTGCTTGGCTGATAGAGTAAGGAAAATGGGAACTGAAACACCTGTCATGTGGGGGTGAGCCATCACACTTATCTTCTGACACTTAATCATTTCTGACACATTTTTGTTCTGCAGCTCTGTGGCTTTGCGTGTACTGTTACTGAACTGTACTGCAACACACACACACACACAAATGCATAAACCAATGAAAATGTTTGCACACTTTTGTTCTGCATACTTTGCAATGCATTACCGGGATTGGTGCTTTTTTCAGGTATTTGCTACACGATCTTCGACCTTGGATTCCGCTTCGATGTGGCATGGTTAGTATGACACACAATCCCTTGTCTTAGAACATCATATCATAGACGTACGAATAGAAATCTGTTTCATATTCTGAGCCTGGTGCTGATTACTGGTGGTAACATTTCAGAATTTCAGTTGGGTCCCCCCCATCTTAGCCTAGACCTAGCGTATGGTACGTTTGATTTTCATGGTGAAATTGTGCTCTCTCTCTCATAGGTTTTTGACAGAAACCTCGCCCTTCATGTGGGCGAACCTTGGGATTGGCTTGGCCATCTCGCTCTCTGTTGTTGGAGCTGCTTGGTGAGTACTCTTCATTTCCCCCTGAGTGTTTCTTCAGAAGAGATTGTCCTGTTTTGAATTTGGAATAGAGAAGTTGTTAAATTAGACTTGAAAATTTAAATAGCAACTAGTGTTTTGTCCCCATCCTATTCCCCATTCCATTTAGGCTACATTTCTCCTCTTGTATGGCATGTTCTGTTAATGTTTATACTGAATTGTGTCCTTGTTTTACAGGGGCATTTACATCACAGGTTCCAGCATCATAGGAGGTGGTGTAAAAGCACCACGGATTAAAACAAAGAATCTGGTCAGGTAGGCTATTAAAAAGAGAGTGGACCAGACCCCCCCCACCCAGACCACTTAAAGACAGTCCTAGCAAAATTCTTGCTTGAGAACTTGCTAAGAAGCATTTTTTCCCCTTCTTTTTGACCATTTTAAAGCTACAATATGTAACTTTTTGGGTGACCTGACCAAATTCGCATAGAAATTTGAGTTATATTTTTTGCATCAATTACTTTTGGTTTTGTACATCAGCTTTAAACAGCTGAATATACACTTTATTGGTTCTGGAAAATATATTTCAGTGGTTTAGATGGTACAATGATTCTCTACAAGAATGACTGCTTGTTTTGTCACAAACTGAAATTACGTGAACTATTAGAATTTAAGCAACCAGGAAATGGCAGAGCGATTTGTGCATAGTGCATCTTGAAGATATATTCGGTAATACTG
Source organism: Salmo trutta (assembly GCF_901001165.1). NCBI lineage: Eukaryota > Metazoa > Chordata > Actinopteri > Salmoniformes > Salmonidae > Salmo > Salmo trutta. Next base: position 22,338,396 of record NC_042987.1, on the reverse strand, counting down.
GCACTGAACACAACCCATTTTTAAACCCCACTGAGCTTTTGAAATGAGAAGGTTAGCATTGCTTACAAGTAAAATCCCATAGAGAATGCTTACGAACGTATTTTGAAAATGTATAGTCTCTGACCTAGGTATTTGCAGGACCGACATACCAGCCCATAAAGTTAAACAAGTATCTCAAAAATGCTACTCTGTTTGCTGAGTACACAAAACAAATATTGGCTCTTGATCCAGGAGGGGATTCTCTGCTTTTACCAGCGAAGCTTTATTTTGGAAGAAGATAGCCATCTAGCTAAGTGCTTAACTAGCTACTAAATTAGCAAACCAAATGCACAACTGCAGAGCATTTAACACATTTTAGACAAGTTAATAATTTTAAGATATCTAGCTGGTAAACATTTAGTTGTGATTTCTATACAGTAACTAGATCCCCTGGCATGTGCTGCACAACAGTGAGGGACTCACAAGGCTCCGGTCTCTTGACATTGTGCTTGTAAACAAACACCACGTGACTGGGGACTACTGGTAAACTTCATAATGAAAAATTCATAATGAAAAATTATGTAACAGTTGAAATGAAGAACACAATCTTCTTTGTCTCATATTGAACAAGTTCACTGCAGGTCATTACTTAAGTAGCTGCAAATATTCATATGTATTAAGACTTAAAATAAATAGTTTTGAAGGTATTGAAAAACTATACCGGGACTATTTCCAAATACCCCGCTATATGGTCTACCACTCAAGACTACACAGTAAGGTACTTAATTGTTACCCAGAAATGATTTGATATTGGGATAAAAACAGCTCCATTGGGCTTTAAGATGAATGCATTAACTGTAAGTCGCTCTGGATAAGAGCGTCTGCTAAATGACTAAAATGTAGAATCTGTGTCGTGGAGCGTTTTCACAGACCCAGATTAAACCTAGTCCTGGACTAAAAAGCACGGTCAATGGAAAATGCTTTTTGGTCAATGTCTGGATCTAAGAAACAGGCCTTGTATGCTTTCTGTGTAGGTGTTAAAATTGTATATCTGTATGTGCCCTACTGTATTGTTTGCATCTTTCCGATCAATATACTACTGTGTTTAATGCGGTGGTTGTCTCCTCCCATCCAAAGCATTATCTTCTGTGAGGCTGTAGCCATCTATGGGATCATCATGGCGATCGTTATAAGTAACATGGCTGAGGTAAGCAAGAGAGGGATGGCATACTTTCATCATCATTTGTGCCCTTTTTACATTTTCACTAGTGATTATGGTGATTGCATTCCAAATGGCACCCTATTCCCGAGTGTACTACTTTTGACAAGAGCCCAATGGGCCATGGTCAGACAGTGCATGACTATATATCGAATAGGGTGCTATTTGGGACTGAACTTGTGACTCCTAATTGTAGCCTTTTACATAGGACATCTTGGGAGTAGAGCTCTGAATCTCCCTGGTGTGTGATACTGTAGTAGACAGCACAAAATTAATTATTTATTTACATCTCTTTTTATAGAGCTTTAGTGGCACCACACCAGAGACCATTGGGGCAAGGAACTACCAAGCAGGTAAGAAATGAATGGTTGGTGGGTGTTGCTTAGCCTCGTCTCAGATCTGTCTCCTCTTGCCAACTCCATTGTTAAGATTGAAAATCACAGCATTGTTTGGCATGATAGCACAAACACACTGGCGCTCAGGTGAGGTTTTGATTGGAACCAGGCCTTAAATTCCAATAGGATAAATGCAGGCACAAGTAAAGCAGGCACGTCTTGCCATTGGCTTAGTTAAACAGTGCAATGATAAAATACAGCTGAAGGAAATGCTGTGCTCTTGTGATTGCGTTCTCTCCTAACAGGCTACTCCATGTTTGGCGCTGGTCTTACTGTGGGATTCTCCAACCTCTTCTGTGGCATCTGTGTTGGCATCGTTGGTAGTGGGGCCGCCCTGGCAGATGCTCAGAACGGCAGCCTCTTTGTTAAAATCCTTATTGTGGAAATCTTCGGCAGTGCAATTGGGCTATTTGGAGTGATTGTGGCCATCTTGCAGGTAACTAACATTCTTTTGACATGGTTTTCTTTCTCCCCCTGATTGGTTGAATAGCATAATATTCTATCATATTCAGTAGCTGATTGCATCAACCAAGTATAGGTTTGGTTTTATTATTACATACTTGATCAAATGTCTTTTCTTGTAGACGTCGAAAGTAAAAATGGGTGACTAGAAGATTCATTTTCAAGATGACAAGATCAATGGAAGACAAAGCTGGACAAGCAGATGGATTGTGTAAATACATAGTAAATTATTTTAATGTATTTTTTGTCTGTGATTGTTTTTAACCATAATTTGCTGAAGAGTGACATATTTGCACCATTTTGTCTTAAAGGAATGCAGCCAAATGGTTAGATTAAACTGCAGGTGTTTAAGACAAAATCCTGTCCCTTTTGAATACAATTTGTCTTTGTAGTATAGTGGTACATATAATTAATCTCTAGAAAACCTCATGGCTTTCCCCACATACTTTTACTGTTGTATCAAATCTATCACAATTGAATGGGCCACTAGACATTTAGGGAATGTACTCTGTAGTAGGGACATTTTAATCAAAATATATTTGACTTCATTAACATCTGTACAGTATAGGATTTTTTTACCCGTGATCAAATCATGCAATGCCACTATTTAACATCTAAGGTCCCCAAGTTTGGTTTGACACGCATATGGTTTCTCTGGTGGTGGACATGCTTGCTGTTCCATAAAGAGCTGTTCTGTTCATTACATGGAAGTGAAACATTCCGGCAATGTCGTAATTTGTATTGAATGCCTGTAAAAATGTGTTTGAAGTATTTGAACTGTTTGTATGCAAAAGTCGTAATGTATAACAAAGCAAATTATTATATTTATGACTGATGTAATCCATGTTTTTCCAATAGTTTCAGTTACGGTATGTTTTTCCATGATTGGTGTAAGTAACCTTTTCTGTAGTAACACAGAATGAATCAATATGTGTGGGTACAAGGGTGCTCTAAGGAGATATTACACTGAAATAGTCATTGTTGTTGGTCGTTTGACATTGGTCAGCTGTCATTATTCAGTCTTTTGTTTTGCTGTATGCATAACATTTTGGTAGGCACTCTTCAGTCCTGATTGGTTAAACATTTGAATTGTAAATTGTTGTGTGTACAGTATATATAAAGGGCACATGTCTGTTTCTGTGTGAAGCATGAGGGTGTTTACCATTTTGATGCAAGTGGTCTTTATCCACGGTGAGTGAACTGTTGCTGATGAACCTAAGTATTATCTGATTTCAAGTGACCATAGATAATGTCTGTTTTCTCCTTCTCAGGTCTGTAATCCCCTGTAAACTATCCGTCTGTGGAGAGTGAAATGTAGATGTTTTCCTCAAGATCACTTATCCGTGTCAGTGTTTCCCCTTTATTCATTTAGCAGTGGCGCACCGTAGAGATTTTATAATGTAGATATATATACCCAAGACGACACCCTGCTCCCACTACCTCTGCCACCGCTGCTGAAGACCCCACCCACTACTTCTGCCACCACTGCTGAAAATTCTTAGGGGAAACACTGCATGTACATTTCTGCTTTCCTTCTGTTTTTTGGTAATTTTGAGCTTGAATGATCTGAGCTCCTTGTCTTTCGACTGCTGCGAATGGGCTGATATGCATACTCTTTTGGAGAGATGGTACTCGAGCAGAACATCGATAAGAACTTTCTCAGACCAGTTGGCCTTTTACTTAGTCGTGATTTTGTTTGTCTTTAGTTTTTTTTTGTCTAAATTGCGGTGTTACTGATAAGACAATTAGCTTGAGCCCTTAAATTAAAAATAGCCCTAGAGTCAGTTTATGACAGACTTCCATTTTAATGTTCATAACGTCCAACTTTCTGTGACCATGGGTTTGTCCCAAATGAGCCCTTTGGGCCCTGATCAAAAGTAGTGCAGTATAAGAAATAGGGATGCATTTATGACTGTATACTTATGGGGGTCTCCAACTGAGTGTTCCATCCTGTCCTCACCAACTCAGTTTATACCAAAACTTCTGTTAATAATTAGGTAGCGTTGTGTGGTTGTTGTTAGATGACAGATGTATCAATTCACTATATCAGATTGCTATCATTTTATTATATTAAAAATAATGTATGTAAAAGTTTATGGTATTTAACCATGGAGATGAAAGCTTGTTTGGCTGGTCCCTATGGCAAAGGCCCAAAAAGATAATTTGAAATAGTATTTGGTGTGGGTTTCATACATTGAGTCAGCTTTGTTCATTACTTTTGAGCATTTCTAAATGGACCTTTGGTGTAATACTCGGTTGGCCGTCCTGGTCTTGGAGAGCCTCAGTGCTGAAGGGTTTAACTTGAATGGATAACATTTGGATTGTAAGTCCAACTGTTGTTGGTTTAAAAGTATGCTGATTGAGAGATGGCCATGAATGCACATGGCTTACATTGAGGCCCTCTAGGTCCTTGTTTGGCCACCTACTGTAGTGGTGTCATTCCTAATGTAAAGGACGATTTCTAGATCATACTTCAGTGAGTGTTTAATATGTTGATGTGGTGAATCCATTGTTTTGACATGTAAAAGTGGGTCCTCTTTACTTCATAATTGTCCTTGAAAGAATAAAATATTCCAACCTGATCGTTCAATCAAATTAATCAAACGTATTTTATAAAGCCCTTTCTACATCAGCTGTTGTCACAAATTGCTTTACAGATATAGGGCCGAGTGGCCAGGAAAAACTCCTGAAGGGAAGACACCTAGAGAGGAACCCGACTCAGGGGAGGGGCGGGGGGTGACCGATCCAATTCTGGCTGTAGAGTAAGTAGTTTATTTTTTGCGTGGTTCTGTAATATTATTTATGTCCCAGTCCCACTCTTTGTAATTATTTTTTACCCACTAGATGGCGCTAGATAAGTATTTTTATATTTACCGGGGACCTATCACAGCGTATGCCTCCCTTATTGCTCATTTACAACATTTGAAAAAGTGGGGGCAGCTACATTTGGCATATTAATTCAATTACTTTTCTTGACTTTAGAAATGTCAAGTTGTACCTCACAAATGAAGAAAGTATTTACATTTACTGTAGTCCTATCTTTTAACTGCAGACTGCTAGAGATGTGCAATGTAATAATAGGACCTAGTTTAAGCTCCCTCTGGTGGCAGAATACACGGGTGTTTAGACTGTCAGAGATCCCGTACTGAAGAGCGCGAGACCAGAGAGGAAGAGTGGAAAAGAGAGGCTCGACTGCGCGCAAAATCTGTCCGCGCGAAAATGAGAGTTAAGCAGACCAAGTTGGGGAGTTTTTGTATAGGGGGGCAATGAGTGTCGAATTTGTTGAAGATAAACGTGAATTGCTATTTTGATTGGTGAGTCTTATTTGATTGAATTGAAGTTTGATAATGCTTAGGTTGTTAAGAGTGTACTGATTCAAGTGTAACGCGCGAGACATTTGGATAAAACATTTTTTTATATCGGAGTTGTGACTGTTGTTCACACGCGTATCTGCCCTCTTATTGGCTAGAATGTTCCCACCTGATCTCTCCTCCTCCCGACTGCCTTTCGCCTTTGTGGACATATATTTCCATTGTTAGAGCGGCCAGTCGACCATCTTGTCAATATAATAGACAATCTTCGGCGAGAGAAAACTGCTACAGACTCCTTTTTTGTCTTCATAGCCACATTAAAACGTAACGGACTGTCGGAATTAGGAAGATAGAAGATTTACTACCCTATATTTGCCCTCCGTAAATAATCAAACAATGAGGCATTCATATCTCCCATGTCTGTTATATGGCAAAACGTTTTGATCAATGTGTCTGCACGAAAAATGAAATGACCGATTTATATAATCAGAAATAAATAAAACGCACTCCAGGCTTTATTAAGTGGATATTACGTGCCTTTTAACGACAGAGAGCAGGTTTTCGTGAGGACTTTTTGTTATTTAATTTTTTTAAATGACATTTACAGATTTCATATAAAAGGTTGCTGCAACAACAAAGACAATGCATTCATAGGAGAGGAGGATTGCTTGCTACCTTAAGGTAAGAATAAATTATATTTAATTTGTTCATCATCACATTTCGTTATTTTGTTTTTCTTGTATTTTTACATTTAGCCTGCCATTTGGATTCTTCTTTATTATCCTATACATCTGCATTTATCAACATGTATATGTTTACTGGTGGTTTTTGATGTTTTATTATACAATTTGCTTTGTTGTCATGCACATTTTGCTGAAGCATGCTGCTGCTAGACCCGCCATTCTACATGCATTTGCAACATCCCTTTTTTCAAGTGATCCAAACGTTCGACATTATTTCAACAAGCCGAAAGGTCCTTTGATCAGCGATGGAACGATCCATCCGGGCAGCATGCAGTGACGCTCTCATGCTGCCAACTGGTATCTAGTTAGTTATAAGATGTTGACAAGTTGCTCAAATGATTATTTACTATCTACATAATAACTCACGAAATACAGAGCTATTTCTATACGGCTGTTTTCATCTAGATCTATAGGCTACAGTTAAACTCAAGTGAGATCAAGATGCAGCCTACATTGTTTGCTGAAGTTTTAGGCTACAAGCTTTATAGCCTACATAGTGTAAGTAGATATCACTATATCTTGATCAGAAACTGGTTTTCACATCAATGCTATGTATCCTCAGCTTAGTTTTCCATGTGAAATGTACCCATTTAGAAATGCTTCTGTGTCATTATGTACATTGATGCGATAGTGTTTGTAGGGCAAAACTGGTCCTGGATGCATTCACTTCACTGAACTCTTACTTTGTACAAGTGGTTTCATTGACCTCACTTCAGTCAGTCAATGACAGGGTCATGATGAACTTTTCAGGGCTCAGGATAAATGAATGGAACCCACAAATAACAGTGGTGGAAATGTGTTCTGCACAGTTGGGCTACTTTGCTCCAATTATATCCCTCCTGATCATAAACAAATCACAAAATAATCAGGAATAATATGTTGAGCACTATCTGATTTTGGTTTGTGCACCCTGTTGCAATGGCCTTTGTCTATACCAATGCATGTGGTCCATAGCCTGACAGCCCACCCTCCAGGGTGGCCAAAGTCAACATGGTCACAGAGCATTTTGTATTATTCTGTACGTAAATCTGAGACTCCCCGTTTGGTATGATAAGTTACGTTTCATATGGTATGTATTAATTTTTGGATGTCCATCATCCATTTTGTATGATATGTAACGAATTACAATTTGTACAATATGCTACTAATTTGCAAAACGTATGATACAGCTGAAGTCGGAAGTTTGCATACACCTTAACCAAATACATTTAAACTCAGTTTTTCACAATTTCTGACATTTAATCCTAGTACAATTCCCTGTCTTAGGTCAGTTAGGATCACCACTTTATTTTAAGAATGTGATATGTCAGAATAATAGATGAGAGAATGATTTATTTCAGCTTTTATTTCTTTCATCACATTCCTAGTGGGTCAGAAGTTTACATACACTCAATTAGTATTTGGTAGCATTGCCTTTAAATTGTTTAACTTGGGTCAAACATTTTGGATAGCCTTCAATAAGCTTCCCACAATAAGTTGGGTGAATTTTGGCCCATTCCTTGTGACAGAGCTGGTGTAACTGAGTCAGGTTTGTAGACCTCCTTGTTCGCACACACCTTTTCAGTTCTGCCCACACATTTTCTATAGGATTGAGGTCAGGGCTTTGTGATGGCCACTCCAATACATTGACTTTGTTGTCCTTAAGCCATTTTGCCACAACTTTGGAAGTATGCTTGGGGTCATTGTCCATTTGGAAGACCCATTTCCGACCAAGCTTTAACTTCCTGACCGATGTCTTGATGTTGCTTCAATATATCCACATAATTTTCCATTCTCATGATGCCAACTATTTTGTGAAGTGGACCAGTCCCTCCTGCAGCAAAGCACCCCCACAACATGCTGCTGCCACCCCCGTGCTTCACAGTTGGGATGTTGTTCTTCAGCTTGCAAGCCTCCCCCTTTTTCCTCCAAACATAACGATGGTCATTATGGACAGTTATATTTTTGTTTCATCAGACCAGAGGATATTTCTTCAAAAAGTACGATCTTTGTCCCCATGTGCAGTTGCAAACCGTAGTCTGGCTTTTTTTATGGTGATTTTGGAGCAGTGGCTTCTTCCTTGCTGAGCTGCCTTTCAGGTTATGTCGATATAGAACTCGTTTTACTGTGGATATAGATACTTTTGTACCTGTTTCCTCCAGCACCTTCTCAAGGTCCTTTGCTGTTGTTCTGGGATTGATTTGCACTTTTCACACCAAAGTACGTTCATCTCCTTCCTGAGCGGTATGACGGCTGCGTGGTCCCGTGATGTTTATACTTGCGTACTATTGTTTGTACAGATGAATGTGGTACCTTCAGGCGTTTGGAAAATGCTCCCAAGGATGAACCAGACTTGTGGAGGTCTACAATTTTTTTCTGAGGTATTGGCTGATTTCTTTTGAGTTTCCCATGATGTCAAGCAAAGAGGCACTGAGTTTGAAGGTAGGCCTTGAAATACATTCACAGGTACACCTCCAATTGACTCAAATTATGTCAAGTAGCCTATCAGAAGCTTCTAAAGCCATAACATGATTTTCTGGTATTTTCCAAGCTGTTTCAAGGCACAGTCAACTTAGTGTATGTAAACTTCTGACCCACTGGAATTGTGATACAGTGAATTATAAGTGAAATAATCTGTCTGTAAACAATTTTTGGGAAAATGACTTGTGTCATGCACAAAGTAGATGTCCTAACCGACTTGCCAAAACTATAGTTTGTTGACAAGAAATTTGTGGAGTGGTTGAAAAACGAGATTTAATGACTCCAACCTAAGTGTATGTAAATTTCCGACTTCAACTCTATGTTACAAATTCTAATTTGTTGTGCCAACTTTAACTCGGTGGCTAACGTTAGCTAGCTAGCTACAGTTACCTCTAGGGGTTAGGTTTAAGGGTTAAGGTTAGGGGAAGGGTTAGCTAAAGGGTTAGGGTTAGCTAACATATAAGTAGTTGCAAAGTAGCTAAAAAGTAGGTTGTAGTTGCTAAAGTTGTCTGTGATGAGATTCGAACGCACAACCTTTGAGTTGCTAGACGTTTGGGTGATATGACTACCCATCCACCCCAACCAACCAACCAACCAACCACCCTCCTTTTGTTTTTGTCTTAAGTAACTTTCTATCTTATGTAACCATAACAAACGTAAGATGTTGTACTCATTTGAGGGTCCTGTATTTTCGTGTACTATGTTACGTCTAGTTTATGTGACCAGTCTGTGAAAGCAGGTGAGGAGAGACTACTTCCATAGGACTGCCATTCACTTAATGCCACTTGTTTCTTACACAGCTGGATCGCCAAATATCCAGTTGTGTAAGAATTTGGTTCTGTGTTTGATAGACCCTTAGCATACTTGAACTAATGACCGTGCACGTTTAACGTTTAAATGAATTACATTTGACTTACGTGTAAAGAATAAGCCAGTGCTTTGTTCCTAGGATGCCTACAATTGAAATGTTGATTGTTCCTGGCAGTTTGTTTGCAAAGGAGTGTTCTATTCTTTCAGGTTAATTCAATGTTGAGTTTTGTTGTCATGGGAACAGCCAGACCTGAGCAACAAAGGTGGCAGTTGGAGAGGACTGCTTTGCTCTATGCATTGACTTGGTGTTTTGTCTAAAAACCAGCCTATTCAGAGCTGTAAATTGTGAGTTTTCATTCAAAATCTCAAAGGCTGTGTCCTTGCATACATTGATTAATCTACAGTCTGAGAGCGCGAGGTTCACTTTAAAACAAGGCTAGTATGGATCAAAACTGATAGGAGTAATCATTAATTGCATTGTATTGCAAAGTCCAATTTTTTCAACCCAAATTATTAATGACGGCATGGCACTAAAAAAATATGTGCTATGATAGTTATTGTTTGGTTTGTAAAGAAATCCTTTTTAGTTCATTATAGAAATACAGCCCATAATATCCCCTATCGGTGTCGTAGTAGATTTTAGTTTGTTGCTGTAGTGTTTAACAGAGAATCAAAACTGCCCAAAACCTACTCTGAATCCCAGGCTGTCCCAATATAACCTTCCCTCCACCCAAGCACTTCATTTATTTTTTGGCTCTGGAGCCAAATGAGCAGCTCGATCTGAGGAAGCAGAGAGAGAGGCAAGGCAAGGCAAACCTATATTTGATGGTGGAGAGACTTTAGAGCTTAGCAACTCTGGAGCATGGCCACAGAGGCCTTCTGTGTAGGCTATGTATTGAAATAGGCTAGCTACACACTGTGAAGATAGCAATCTCAATAGAAATATGGTAGAAATACTTACAATTTCATGTAATGTATAATCAACATGTCATAATCAGTCATGTGTATCACATGAAAGGATGCACAGGGGTGATGTGATACCCCCTTGCACAGAGCAGAGATCTGGTGCATTCTACTTTCATTGTAGATTAATGTAATGTTGTCCCTTGAGTCAAATCCAGCAGAACTGTATAGTACTGTACTATGATAAGAACCTTGATGGGAGAACATCATGGAAATGTTCTAGTACAGTCGTGGCCAAAAGTTTTGAGAATGACACATATTAATTTTCACAAAGTCTGCTGCCTCAGTTTCTATGATGGCAATTTGCATATACTCCAGAATGTTATGAAGAGTGATCAGATGAATTGCAATTAATTGCAAAGTCCCTCTTTGCCATGCAAATGAACTGAATCCCCCAAAAATTTTTCCACTGCATTTCAGCCCTGCCACAAAAGGACCAGCTGACATCATGTCAGTGATTCTCTCGTTAACACAGGTGTGAGTGTTGACGAGGACACGGCTGGAGATCACTCTGTCATGTTGATTGAGTTCGATTAACAGACTGGAAGCTTCAAAAGGAGGGTGGTGCTTGGAATCATTGTTCTTCCTCTGTCAACCATGGTTACCTGCAAGGAAACACGTGCCATCATCATTGCTTTGCACAAAAAGGGCTTCACAGGCAAGGATATTGCTGCCAGTAAGATTGCACCTAAATCAACCTTTTATCGGATCATCAAGAACTTCAAGGAGAGAGGTTCAATTATTGTGAAGAAGGCTTCACGGCGCCCAAGAAAGTCCAGCAAGCGCCAGAACCGTCTCCTAAAGTTGATTCAGCTGCGGGATCGGGGCACCACCAGTACAGAGCTTGCTCAGGAATGGCTGCAGGCAGGTGTGAGTGCATCTGCACGCACAGTGAGGCGAATACTTTTGGAGGATGGCCTGGTGTCAAGAAGGGCAGCAAAGAAGCCACTTCTCTCCAGGAAAAACATCAGGGACAGACTGCTATTCTGCAAAAGGTACAGGGATTGGACTGCTGAGGACTGGGGTAAAGTCATTTTCTCTGATGAATCCCCTTCCGATTGTTTGGGGCATCCGGAAAAAAGCTTGTCCGGAGAAGAAAAGGTGAGCGCTACCATCAGTCCTGTGTCATGCCAACAGTAAGGCATCCTGAGACCATTCATGTGTGGGGTTGCTTCTCAGCCAAGGAAGTGGGTTCACTCACAATTTTGCCTAAGAACACAGCCATGAATAAAGAATGGTACTAACACATCCTCCGAGAGAAACTTCTCCCAACCATTCAGGAACAGTTTGGTGACGAACAATGCCTTTTCCAGCATGATGGAGCACCTTGCCATAAGGCAAAAGTGATAACTAAGTGGCCCGGGGATCAAAACATCGATATTTCGGGTCCATGGCCAGGAAACTCCCCAGTCCTTAATCCCATTGGGAACTTGTGGTCAATCCTCAAGAGGCGGGTGGACAAACAAAAACCCACAAATTCTGACAAACTCCAAGCATTGATTATGCAAGAACAGGCTGCCATCAGTCAGAATGTGGCCCAGAAGATAATTGACAGCATGCCAGGGCGGATTGCAGAGGTCTTGAAAAAGAAGGGCCAACACTGCAAATATTGACTCTTTGCATCAACTTCATGTAATTGTCAATAACAGCATTTGACACTTATGAAATGCTTGTAATTATACTTCAGTATTCCATAGTAACATCTGACAAAAATATCTAAAGACACTGAAGCAGCAAACTTTGTGGAAATTAATATTTGTGTCATTGTCAAAACTTTTGGCCACAACTATACAAATGGTAGAGCTTGGTTGATGCATAAATAACCTAGTTTAGTAGTCAGATATTTATTTAATTTCTGGCTTGAATATTTGGCATGTAGCCTATGAATAATATTTTATTGGGATTTGATAGTAGAAGCATCACAGACCTTCCTTGACAAGAGTGTCGATCCATTTTCCATTAGTTGAAATGTGAAACATGCAGTGTTTCTGACAAGGGTCAGCAGACTGAGCTGTGCATGTGCTCTTCTCCACAGTGTTGGTGGTAATCGGGCATGAGTGTCAAGTCTGATATCTGGGTTCCTCTCCTCCAGCTGTGAGAACATGTCTGTTTGTGATGTTACACAACATGGATTATTAAGAGTCGTTCCCCTTAAAATGGCATCACTCTCTTTACCCCTCTATGTTAATCTGTGTTGAGATGAGGGTGCTGGCGAAGGAGAATGATTTTGTCAGTGTATTGGTATTGGCCACCATGGCCAATTTTTTCTAACCAAATTATTATTGACGGCATGGCACTTAGCACATATTTTTGTATGATAGTTATTGTTTGGTTTGTAAAGAAACCCTTTTTCTTTACAAACTCCTAGTAATACCTCAAGCCCAAGTATCCACACAACTTTCCTTTCCAGAAATAAAATATATATAATTAAATATCTCTTGTTTGTACAGGGCTGTTAGTTTACAACTTCTATGCAGTGCAATGTAGGTCTAATTCTCCCCCCGGGGAGCAACAGAGAGGAATCTGTGTGTGTGCCAGTCAAAAGGTGAGGGGTGTTCCTTTCTCAGAGTGGTTAGCATGTGCATAATGCCATTCCAGGCAAGAGGGCAGTGACACACAGTTTGCCCTTCACACCCTGCACTGTCTTTGTTTATCTAGTCTTTAGTCTCTTAGTCTTTTGACAAGCAACACCTTTGACTCCTGTAGGACTCTATGGGCCTTGAGCCAACAATGTAATGTTACATTTTACACAAAGCTATGCCAATTTGGAGCAATAGTCAGATTAGATGTTCTGGAAAATGTGTTGTTTTAGTGTGATGTCTCGCCTTGTGAGGTGTTGATTTACTTAATGTTTGTTTTTGTAATCCTGTATGAATGCAGAATACTGATGTAAGTATATGAGCTGATATACATTGGTGGCATATCAATGAAGCACGTTATTACACTGAAATAATAGCTGAAATGCAACGTATTAGTTCATTATAATAATATGCCCCATTCCCCCTTTGCGTGTTGTTCTTTGCACGTTTTGTAAACCAACAGCATTTTGTTCTATTCTATCCACACCCATATCAGGTGGTGATTCACTGCATAATGGTGGAATCAATTTTCAACCATCTTTTTTAGAAATCTAGATATCTAATGCAATCAGGAGTATGTGGACATTTTTATCAAATCTACTCATGGTATTTTGAGTGACTCAGATCTCCTCTGCAGTGCGTGTGTTTTGATGTGTTACCAAAACAGTGTCAATCCTTGTGTTTAGGCATGACTCCTGCCAACACATTTTCAATTACACCGCATTGTGTACAATGATTTACAGTGCATTCAGTAAGTATTCACACCCATTGACTTTTTCCATATTTTGTTTTTACAGCCTGAATTTAAAATGGATTAAATATATATGTTTTGTCACTGCCCTACATGCAATATCCCATAATGTCAAAATGGAATTATGTTTTTCAACATTTTTCCAAATTAATGCAAAATGAAAAGCTGAAATGTCTTCAGTCAATAAGTATTCAAGCCCTTTCTTATTGCAAGGTGTAAAAATGTGCTTAACAAATCACATAATAAGTTGCATGGACTCACTCTGTGTGCAATAATAGTGATTAACATGATTTTTGAATGAGACTACCTCATCTATGGTCCCTCAGTCGAGCAGTGCATGTCAAACACAGATTCAACCACAAAGACCAGGGAGGTTTTCCAATGGGCATCTATTGGTAGATGGGTAAACAATTGTAATATCCCTTTGAGCATGGTGAAGTTATTAATTACACTTTGGATGGTGTATCAATACACCCAGTCACTACAAAGATACAGGCGTCCTTCCTAACTCAGTTGCCGGAGAGGAAAGAAACAGCGCAGGGATTTCACCATGAGGCCAATGGTGACGTTAATACAGTTCAAGTTTAATGGCTGTGATAGGAGAAAACTGAGGAGGGATCAAAAACATTGTAGTTACTCCACAATACTAACCTAATTTACAGAGGGAAAAGAAGGAAGCCTGTACAGAATAAAAATATTCCAAAACATGCATCCTGTTTGCAGCAAGGCACGAAACTAATACTGCAACTGTTGCATAATCCAGGTGTGGAAAGCTCTTAGAGACTTACCCAGAAAGACTCACAGCTGTAATCCACAGGAGGTTGGTAGCACCTTAATTGGCGAGGACGGACTAGTGTTAATGGCTGGAGCGGAATCAGTGGAATAGTATAAAATACATCGCCCACATGCCATTCCATTTACTCTGTTCCAGCCATTATTATGAGCCGTCCTCCCCTCAGCAGCCTCCACTGGTGCAATCAGTGCCAAAGGTGCTTCTACAAAGTATTGACTCTTACGTGAATACTTATGTAAATGAGATATTTCTTTATTTCATTTTCAATAAATGTGCAAATGTTCTAAAAACATGTTTTCCCTTTGTCATTATGGGATATTGTGTGTAGATGGGTGAGAGAAAAAAAAATGTAATCCATTTTGAATTCAGGCTTTAATACAACAACATTTTGAATAAGTCCAGGGGTATGATTACTTTCAGAAGGCACTGTGTATATATACACTAGATGACTGACAGGGGGCGCTGTGTTGAAGCCACCACGCCTCCATCGTGGCACTCCCCCACCATTGTAAAACATACATTATATACTGCTCAAAAAAATAAAGGGAACACTTAAACAACACATCCTAGATCTGAATGAAAGATATAATCTTATTAAATACTTTTTTCTTTACATAGTTGAATGTGCTGACAACAAAATCACGCAAAAATAATCAATGGAAAATAACCCATGGAGGTCTGGATTTGGAGTCACACTCAAAATTAAAGTGGAAAACCACACTACAGGCTGATCCAACTTTCATGTAATGTCCTTAAAACTAGTCAAAATGAGGCTCAGTAGTGTGTGGCCTCCACGTGCCTGTATGACCTCCCTACAACGCCTGGGCATCCTCCTGATGAGGTGGCGGATGGTCTCCTGAGGGATCTCCTCCCAGACCTGGACTAAAGCATCCGCCAACTCCTGGACAGTCTGTGGTGCAACGTGGCGTTGATGGATGGAGCGAGACATGATGTCCCAGATGTGCTCAATTGGATTCAGGTCTGGGGAACGGGCGGGCCAGTCCATAGCATCAATGCCTTCCTCTTGCAGGAACTGCTGACACACTCCAGCCACATGAGGTCTAGCATTGTCTTGCATTAGGAGGAACCCAGGGCCAACCGCACCAGCATATGGTCTCACAAGGGGTCTGAGGATCTCATCTCTGTACCTAATGGCAGCCAGGCTACCTCTGGCGAGCACATGGAGGGCTGTGCGGCCCCCTCAAAGAAATGCCACCCCACACCATGACTGACCCACCGCCAAACCGGTCATGCTGGAGGATGTTGCAGGCAGCAGAACGTTCTCCACGGTGTCTCCAGACTCTGTCACGTCTGTCACATGCGCTCAGTGTGAACCTGCTTTCATCTGTGAAGAGCACAGGGAATTTGCCAATCTTGGTGTTCTCTGGCAAATGCCTAACGTCTTGCACGGTGTTGGGCTGTAAGCACAACCCCTACCTGTGGACGTCGGGCCCTCATACCACCCTCATGGAGTCTGTTTCTGACCGTTTGAGCAGACACATGCACATTTGTGGCCTGCTGGAGGTCATTTTGCAGGGCTCTGGCAGTGCTTCTCCTGCTCCTCCTTGCACAAAGGCGGAGGTAGCGGTCCTGCTGCTGGGTTGTTGCCCTCCTACGGCCTCCTCCACGTCTCCTGATGTACTGGCCTGTCTCCTGGTAGCGCCTCCATGCTCTGGACACTACACTGACAGACACAGCAAACCTTCTTGCCATAGCTCGCATTGATGTGCCATCCTGGATGAGCTGCACTACCTGAGCCACTTGTGTGGGTTGTAGACTCCGTCTCATGCTACCACTAGAGTGAAAGCACCGCCAGCATTCAAAAGTGACCAAAACATCAGCCAGGAAGCATAGGAACTGAGAAGTTGTCTGTGGTCCCCACCTGCCGAACCACTCCTTTATTGGGGGTGTCTTGCTAATTGCCTATAATTTCCACCTGTTGTCTATTCCATTTGCACAACAGCATGTGAAATGTATTGTCAATCAGTGTTGCTTCCTAAGTGGACAGTTTGATTTCACAGAAGTGTGATTGACTTACATTGTGTTGTTTAAGTGTTCCCTTTATTTTTTTGAGCAGTGTATATACAAAAGTATGTGGACACCACTTTAAAATTAGTGAATTCGGCTATTTCAGCCACACCCGTTGCTGATGGATGTATAAAATTGCGTGCACAGCCATGTAATCTCCATAGACAAACATTGGCCTAACTGAAGAGCTCAGTGACTTTCAATGTGGCACCGTCATAGGATGCCACCTTTCCAACAAGTAATTTTGTCAAATTTCTGACCTGCTAGAGCTGCCCCGGTCAACTGTGTTGTTATTGTGAAGTGTAAATGTCTAGGAGCAGCAACGGCTCAGCCGCGAAGTGGTAGGCCACACAAGCTCACAGAACGCGACCGCCAAGTGCTGGAGTGCGTAGTGCATTCAGACCCCTTGACTTTTTCCACATTTTGTTACTTTGCAGCCTTATTCTAAAATAGATTAAATAAAACATTTCCCACGTCAATCTACACAATGCCCAATAATAACAAATCAAAAACAGGTTTTTAGAAATGTTTGCAAATATATTACAAATTGTGCGTCCTGTTTCCATTCATCTTTGAGATGTTTCTACAACTTTATTGGAGTCCATCTATGGTAAATTCAACTGATTGGACATGATTTGGAAAGGCACATACCAATCTACATAAGGTCCCACAGTTGACAGTGCATGTCAGAGCAAAAACAATGCCACGAGTTCAAAGGAATTGTCCGTATCTCTAGACCTGAAAATAGCTGTGCAGCGGCGCTCGCCATCCAACCTGACAGAGCTTGAGAGCATCTGCAGAGAAGAATGGGAGAAACTCCCCAAATACAGGTGCGCCAAGCTTGTAGCATCATACCCAAGAAGACTCATGGCTGTAATCGCTGCAAAGGGTGCTTCAACAAAGTACTGAGTAAAGGGTCTGAATACTTATGTAAATGTAACATTTCTTGTATTTTTTTTTAAATAAATTAGTTAAAAGACATCTAAAAACCTGCTTTTGCCTTGTCATTATTGGGTATTGTGTGTAGATTGATGGGGGGGGGGGGGGGAAATGATTTAATCAATTTTAGAATAATACTGTAACGTAACAAAATGTGTAAAAAGTCAAGGGGTCTGAATTCTTTTCGAATTCACTGTATATATTTATTATTATTATATATTGGTTTTAAACAAAACTTTTTTCACAAAACTAATGCACTGGGCCTTTAATCAGCCTTTATTGGAGAACCAATAAAGACACTCCACCCCTAAACTACTTCCCACGGATATGATTGTTTATGGTAATTAATACAAAACATTACAGCATTGCTACTGTCTTCACTATGCTATAAACATGATAATCAGTCCTCAATGTGGAAAAAGTCAAGGGGCCTGAATGCTTTCCTAAGGTATTGTAATTCATGCTCCCTATTTTACTGCACAGATCATGTGAGAGAATTTACCTCAGCACTGTTATCAATGTAAAATGTGATTCTGTGAAGAACATGGGACCTACAGTTTGCATCAGAAAGATGTAAATCCACCCAAACATTTCTTTCCCCTCACTGAGCATATGTACACATGTACACTGAGTATACCAAACATTAGGAACACCTTCCTAATATTGAGTTGCACCCCCTTTTTGCCCTAAAAACAGTCTCAATTCGTCAGGGCAGTGACTCTACGAGGAGTCGAAAGTGTCCCACAGGAATGCTGGCCCATGTTGACTCCAATGCTTTCCACAGTTGTGTCAAGTTGGCTGTTAGTGTTTTGGATGGTGGACCATTCTTGGTACACACGGGAAACTGTTGAACGTGAAACCCAGCAGCGTTACAGTTCTTGACTCAAACCGGTGCGCCTGGTACCTACCACCATACCCCGTTCAAAGGCACTTAAATCTTTTGTCTTGCCCGTTCACCCTTCATCCTTGTCTCAATTGTCTAAAGGCTTAAAAATCCTTCTTTAACCTGTCTCCTCCCCTTCATCTTCACTGATTGAAGTGGATTTAACAAGAGACATCAGTAAGTGATCATAGCTTTTACCTGGATTCACCTGGTCATGGGAAGAGCAGGATCTCATAAATGCATGGGGACTTGTTTGTTGGAAACTGGCATATGACACAATGTTAAAGCTTTTTTGAATGATTAGCCTAAGTTTTAGATTGATTGTGAGACAGATTTATACATTTGGTAAAACACACTAGCACTGCATGGTTTGTATGTTATTGAGGTGTCATGCTAGAATTGCTCGAAGGCTACAGTTTTGCCCAATGTTATCAAGTGTAGCATATCTAATGCATATTTGATGAGGCCATGAGGGCTGGTTGGTGGGTTGCGCTAGGGCCTGGGGCCTTAGAGTAGAGCAAAGAGAAGCTAGTGCTAGGCTAGCGTCCTACCCAAGTGTTTCCTCTTTAAAACACAGCGTTTGGAGATCTCCATCGCAGCAGGGATGCTGTAACACATTTCTCTGTCTGACAACCTCTCATTACCATTTGAAAAATAATATAAAGACAGAAAGAACATAGTCACTCATCTATTAGTTCTTCTTTCAGCATCAGCATTTCCCCAGCTGTGTTGACAAAAACGATTAAACAGTGAATTGCTACTGCTTAAAGGCTATACTCTAAATATCTACTACTTAACCATCTGTCTGCTGCTCAGGATTTGCCTTTGCGTTATATCATTATGTAATGTTACATAAAACACTGTCACCACTGAGTATTGTTAATCTATATGTCTCTTTACTAAGAAGTCAGCCACAAATCCTTGGTTTACGTTGGATCGCAAGAAACTCTGCAAGTGATGACTCACCTAATATTGGCAAATCAGTTGTCATGATTTGGGGCTACTGCTCTGTCTCTGTGTTAAGGGTTGTTCTAAAGCAGGGTTGGGCAAACTTTTTGGCTCGACGGCCACATTGGGAAATTCCACATCCATGAAGGGTTCAACGTAGGGCTGCACAGATTTCCTTTTGACTGATTTGTTCAACAAAATCAATTTGCGGGCCAGAAAAAGGGCAGTTATTTAAAAATATATAGGACCATTTCTACATACTTTCTATACAGTTTTAGACGTCCAACTGTGGCCTGTAGTGTTTCTTTAAGCCAAAATAATCATTTCTAAAAAATGACAAAATCAACCACCCCTGTTGAAACACATCCGTTGTAACATTACTGTATAGGCCCAAGACAGCTGTGACTGATTACAGTAATGTATGCAGAACGGCGGTGACACCACAAACAAAAATGAGAGGGATTGAAAATGTGCTGCCAAATATGCCGATGCCAATAAAGTGGTATACAACTTATACTGGCCATTATCATTGTGTTGTTTATGGCTTAGTTTAGTCTTAATATAGTTGTCACAGGGGGAGATGGGTCTGGTAGAGAGACTAACTAGCCCAAAATGAATTATGCACCAACAGATTAACTGGGCGCCACATCAAGAGCCAGCACACTATTCAAATTTGAACATACATACTGTACACATTTATTGCCACCATATTTCCAGGACTTTACTTTGTTGGTGTGTCGGTTTAATCTAAAAGAGTTCTCAGCATCTATTTAGTGTCCAAGGGATAAGTTTAGTGTCCAAGGGATTTAGTGTCCAATATGGAATTAAATATTCACTAGACACCAGCCGTTTCTAAACAAGCATCTTGTTCCCATGTTGATATTCTCCAATGCTAAGGCCTGGTTTGCACTGCACACTGTGTACATTTCTTCATGTTAAACTTGAATTATGTTGGCTTGTCTTTAATGTTAGTGAGCAAACTGATAAACTGGTGTGTGGGCTTTCAAAAGGCGAATTAAGCAATAAGGCCTGAGGGAGTGTGGTATATGGCCAATATAGCACGGCTAAGGGCTGTTCTTAAGCACGACACAACGCGGAGTTGCTGGATACAACCCTTAGCCGTGGTGTATTGGCCATATATCACAAACCCCTGAGGTGCCTTATTACTATTATAGACTGGTTACCAACATAATTAGAGCAGTAAAAATACATGTTTTGTCATATCCGTGGTTTACGGTAAGATATGCCACGGCTGTCAGCCAATCAGCATTCATGGCTCGAACCACCCAGTTTATAATCTGTTTTTGACGTCATGCTGGTTAACAGTGTGGTGCAGCAGCTGTCATAATTGAGTCTTAATAATGTAGAGATGAAAAGGCTTCTAAACCTTTCACCAACTAGCCTTGTCCTCCATGAGGTCAGTCTCTTTCTAATGAATATTTTAGTATTAGTACTGGACTATTGCATGTAGAAAATTGTACTTTGAAACAGCATTTGCCATTCAGATTGAAATACAGAGGCTCTTCGTCAAGTCAGTTTACCACAGAACTTAGAACTACACAGGTCAGTCAAATAATTCATAATTTGGTGGGAGCTTAGATTTGTTCTGTTTTATACACAAGTGTGTATTATACGTATGTGTAAAATGGAATTATTTTTTTTTTTGCATACCCCAACTTCCCCTGAGACACCTTCAGAGAGTGAGGTCCCGGCCATTATCAATGGCGACCCTGGAGCAATTAGGTTTAGTGCCTTGCTCTGAAGGGCACATTGGCAGATTTTTCACCTTGTTGGCTGGGTAATTCGAACTAGCGACCTTTTGGTTACTGACCTAACAGGTAGGCTACCTTAATTTGACCAGTTTCTCGCAGCAGGAAAATAATCCTGCAGCAACAGGAAATGTGAATTATTGTGTGGATTTTAATTAATGAACATTTTTGTTGATACGTTTTTAGTTGGGGCAAATGGAAATTAGGGCAAGTGGAAATTAAACTTTAGAAGCATTTTTAAACCTCGATTACACAACAAGTTTGCTTTTCCTGCTGTGCAGGACATTTCCTGCACCAACGGGGTGATCAAATTAAGATCCTACGTCTATACGCCATCTAAAACCCCCTCATCAAACACACAGCACCACTGTATTTTTTTTGTGTGCTTGTCTGTGAGAAAATCAATGAGTGAGACCCGGCCTGGTGAGATAGAGTTGGGTCTGACATTGACAGTGGCGTTCCATCCCACCACCCTCCCTCCACATTGCACCTGGGTAATCTATCTATCTGCTAGGTTAGAGCCAGGCAGTCATCTTTGATATCTGGTGCTTTCCCCATGATGTTTCCACCTGTGATCCTGCCAGGGGAGAGAGCGGAGAGTCCAGTCAAGCCATTTTATTATAAATGTTTTTCAAATCACGTTGTTGGTTGGAGTAGGTTGCTTTTGGTTTATTTCTTGATGTTTATTTTTCTTGGAAACATGTACATGACATATACAGATACTGTGATTTGCATCTCATTTCCTGTTTTGGGCCTAATTTACTTAAATGGCAACAAAATATCAATTTAGTGTGAACATAATGTAATGTTGTTCCCTGGCCCTCCCACAGGTGATAGAGTGAGGCAGCGTGCAGCAATTGTCCAGGCCAGCCCAGGCCCAGGGGAGTGACCGACCGAGCGGATGCCCTAGACTGTGCGGCAGGGGCGGCAGGCTCAACCATGACTCGGCTGATGTTAGGCCGGACCCTGGAGCGCATCTGCAAGGCTGTCCTGCTGCTCTGCCTGGTGCACTTCGTCATCATGATGATCCTCTACTTCGACGTCTACAGCCAGCGCTTCGACCAGATCTTCAGCCGCTTCAACAACGGCCGCAACGCCAGCCGCAACGGACACCACTACTACTACAACCTCAGCCGGCCCAACGCCACCTTCGCCAGCTACCTGGCCACCGCAGACCAGCTGCTGCCCAGCGTACGACCTGAGGGAAACCACACGCCACCAACTGCCAAACCTATACCACCGTGCCCGGAGATACCCCCTGGTCTGGGTAGGTGATGATCCCCCTTTACACTAATGACTAATGACGTAGTACATTTTTCACATTAGGGTGCTGACCCAAACCATACTCAAATCAATAAAAATTTGATTTGTTAAATGCTTCATAAACAACAGGTGTAGACTAACAGTGAAGTTCTTACTAACTTACAATGCAGAGAGAAAGAAAATTGAGAAATAATAGAATTAATAATAAATACACAGAGTAACGATAACTTGGATTTATACACTGGGTACCAGTATCAAATATAATACAATGGTATTTGTCACATGTGCCGAATACAACAGGTATGGGCCTTACCGTGAAATGCTTACTTGCGAACCCTTAACCAACAATGCAGAGTTTAAATAAAGTAAGAAAAATTTGCTCAAGGAAAAATAGTAACACAATAAAATGTGTGTGTGGAGTCAAAATGCATGTGTGTGTGTTGAAGTGTCAGTGGAGTGTGTGTGTGTGTGTAGTTAGAGTGTACATCGAGCCTTTGTAAGAGTCAGTGAAAAAAATAGTATTAAATCAAAATAAAATAAGGGGGTCAATGCAAATAGTTCAGGTAGCCATATGATTAACTGTTCAGCAGTGTTATGGGTTGGGGGTATAATCTGTTCAGGAGCCTTTTGATTCCAGACTTGGCACTCCAGTACCGCTTGCCGTGCAGTAGCAGAGAGAACAGTCTATGACTTGGGTGGCTGGAGTCTTTGACAATTTTTAGGGCCTTCCTCTGACACCGCCTAGTATAGAGGTCCTGGATGGAAGGAAGCTCGGCTCCAGTGATGTACTGGGCCGTACGCGCTATCCTCTGTAGAGCCTTGCAGTCTGATTCCGAGAACTTGTTAAACCAAGCGGTGATGCAACCAGTCAGGATGCTCTCGATGGTGCAGCTGTATAACTTTTTGAGGATCTGAGGTCCCACACCAAATATTTTCAGCCTCCTGAAGGGAAATACGCTCTATCGTGCCCTTTTCACGACTGTGAAGCTCTCGACCCGCTCCCAGCCTTGTTGATCTGAATGAGGCGTACTCGGCCCTCTTTTTCCTGTAATCCGCGATCAGCTCCTTTGTCTTGCTCACATTGAGGGAGAGGTTGTTGTGTCTCTGATCTCCTCCCTATAGCCTGTCTCATTGTCATCTGTGATCAAGCCTACCACTGCCATGTCATTGGCAAACTTAAGGATGGTGTTGGAGTCGTGCGTGGCCACGCAGTCGTGGGTGAACAGGGAGTACACGATGGGACTAAGCACGCACCCCTGAAGGGCCCCCGTGTTGAGGGATCCAGTTGCATAGGGAGGTGTTCAGTCCCACGGTCCTTAGTTTAGTGATGAGCTTGGAGGGCACTATGGTGTTAAACGCTGAGCTGTAGTCAATGAACAGCATTCTCACTAGGGCTGTCCCCGACAAAAAAAAAAGTTGTCTGTCCTTTGACCAATCTATTGGTCAACATTTTGTGTATTACTCAAATCGACTATCTGCACTGAGCTTGTCTGATGCTTTAAGCTCACTGTTTGATGAAATAATTAAGACACTGAAATGACTAGAGGGAGTCCGAAGAACTGCTCTTAGGCCTACAGCTCGATAGTGGTTATACAACATTTACATTTTAGTCATTAGTCCAGAGCGATTTACAGTAGTGATTGCATACATTTTTCATACGTTTTCAAACTGATCCCCAGTGGGACTCAAACCCACAACTCTGGCTTTGCAAGCACCATGCTCTACGAATTGAGCCACACGGGACCCAAGGCTGCTATACTAAGCCTACTAATAATAATTACATTACTTATTATTATGATCATCAAACTTATTGTTATTATTATGATCATCATTATAATAAGAAGGAGATCAAGAAAAAGGAGGGTTGTTGTTAGTAAGGGAAGGGAAAGGCGGGTACCTAGTCAGTTGTACAACTGAATGCATTCAACTGAAATGTGTCTTCTGCATTTAACCCAACCCCTCTGAATCAGAGAGGTGCGTGGGCCTGCCATAATCGACATCCACGTCTTTGACGCCCGGGGAACAGTGTTGTTATTATTATAAATATTATTTTTCAGACAATTTGGAACAGTGTCAACAACACAAAATAAATTATAAGTAATACCAGAGAGGCTGTTCTAATGAAAAAAAGAGTGTAAAGCCTTTATTACAGAATGGCAAAGATTAAAAACAGTTGAATTTTTGAAATTGTTTATTCAACATGTTGTGTTTGCCTGAGGCTTGGTGCTCATGGAACCAGTAGGCTATTCAACAAACACTCAAACAGGCAACAGAAGCAGGATCTGTTGTATTTCTGTAGATACAGTATACATGTACTGTATATGGATGATTTATAAAGACAGGCTCATTTAACACTTAGGCTATTGATTATAGACCTAATTAAGTTGGAATTTCTTCTCTCCTCACTTTTCTTTGTCAATTAAGGCAAGGGCTGCTGCCTCCTCCCCCTCCATTGTTCAGAACATCAATATGCTGGATAACTTTGCTAATATGTACATAGCAACATGGTCTAGGAAAAGGTGCCAGTTCAACAGCGCACTGATGTGTTTCAGAACCACGGACAGCAACCACTATCCAACGCACCATTGTTCTTACGTAATATAACCATATATAATTTCAGTAGCACAGACTGATGGACAGTGCCATCCCCACAGGCTCCACTCAGACAGGCGCGAATCAGACAGGTGTCTTGTACACCATGACTTTTTTATTTCTTTTTGCTACTGATCGACTAAAGAAATCTTGGTCAACCAACAAACTATCGACCAAACAATTGACCAGTCGACTAAATGGGGTCAGCCCTAATTCTCACGTAGGTGTTCCTTTTGTCCAGGTGGGAAAGGGCAGTGTGGAGTGCAATAGTGATTGGATCCAGGGTTTCTGGGATGACGTTGTTGATGTGAGCCATGACCAGCCTTTCAAAGAATTTCATGGCTACAGATTTTGTATTTATGTGTTTAATTTCTTTGTACTTTTACCCCATTTTCTCTCCAATTGGTAGTTACAGTCTTGTCCCATCGCTGCAACTCCCCTACGGACTCGGAAGAGGCGAAGGTCGAGAGCCATGCGTCCTCCGAAACATGACCCTGCCAAGATGCACTGCTTCTTGACACACTGCTTGCTTAACCCGGAAGCCAGCCACACCAATGTGTCAGAGGAAACACCATCCAGCTGGCGACGGAGGTCAGCTTGCAGGCTCCTGGCCTGCCACAAGGAGTCGCTAGAACACGATGGGACAAGTAAATCCCTGCCGGCCAAACCCTCCCCTAACCCGGATGACTCTGGGCCAATTGTGCGCCGCCTCATGGGTCTCCCGGTCACGGCCGACTGTGACACAGCCTGGGATCGAACCTCGGTCTGTGATAGTCATACTTTTTACATTGTCCTACTGTGGCTTAAACCAGGCCAGCAAACTAATTACAGCTCATAATCATTATTCAATCTGAAAAAGTGGATTTGGTAACAGTTAATTACCCTAATTAGTATAGTGTGTGGTAATCTGAAAATAGATGAATAGAGACCTGCATGTCTTCGAGCAGCACACTCTCTCTGGCAACCACTTTCCATTCTAAAACGTGGTGGATGGAATGTTTACTCCAATTACTGTAAAAGCTAGTGTTTCTGTAGGATTTTCTGTCCCGCCCGGGTGAAACATACAATGGATTTCATATCAGCATTCTTCCCTGTAATATTTAATCTAAAGAAACACCTGTAGTCCAAATTAAAGTATAACTGCCAAACACAACAGTATTCTTTCAAATACAGGAAAACACAGTCAACTAAGATATAGTTGTGTGGCGTTTGAGTTATTCCTATGCTTTCAGGCTTCCAGCATACTTAATTTAAAGCTATTGCAATACCAGTTACCTTAGGAATAATTCCTTCATATTCACTACAATGTCATTGTAGGCCTTTCCTGTTTCCTGTTCATTATGCAATCATATATGCATGTGAGCACCAGGCCTTTGCCACGCAGCTCCTGCTAATGAGTTTTAAGTAAAGCTCGAGAGGGAGTTGTGGGGAACCAACTCTTTATCTCATGACCTTCCACTCCTATGCATTCTCTTCCCTATTATTTATTTGGGTTGAGGTTTCCACTGAGTTTTCGGTTGTTGACTGGGATGTCTTTGGGAGCCACATCAGCACTTCTGAGGGCTTCCCATTCACTCCGCAGACAAGCACGCATGCGCGCACCCCCTCCCACCCGACCTCAATGAGTGGTTGATGGACTTGCTCTAAAGCCTGTTACAAAGCATGGGCTTAACCACAATCCATATGTATGTCATTGCAAAGAAGAGAGCTCCAACATTGACTTTCATTCGTTACCTCATGTTATGTCCAGCTATATAGATGCAAGCATCGAGCTGTGTTGTGTTGTTCTTGTCGGTTTACCTCAGCTTCTCTTAGATAATCACTTTCCTACAGAAATGTCTGCCTGGAGAAACTGCAGTAGTTAGGCTTAAGTAGCTTATCTACTGTTGTCTGGGTGGCTTGTTTTAATGACCCCACTATGACAGGCTCAAAGTGGAAAAAATGAACAAGATGATTGGCTTATCAAGTTGTGGCTGAACTGTGTTCTTGCTGAGCTCAGCCTATTCGGAAAGTGTGCTCACACTTTGATACCGGATGCTTCTGTTGCCCAAGTATCATGGATCTATAGTTTGGGCCTGAATACAGAAATGATTACTGTTTATGCAAATTATGGTAATTGAAGCAACCATTTCAAATCAATACATTTGTTTATCTCTACAAGTCCAGTTGATAGCCTACATTTTTGGATGGAGAAAGAATGTGTTGTCGTCAACCAATTTCACAAATCAGAATAAGGGTTCATTAGCCAGATTAATTTCAATCAATTATTCATAGGGTACATCATGCATTGTATTACCAGGCCTCTAATTTGACTATTTATATTGAATTAGATTTGATATAATGTTGTGACTGCCTGCTCTTTCCCTAGCATGGAGTGAGAGGAGGCTGCATGGTGTTGTGCATCATGGCCAGCCCAGGTAGCTAGCTGCCTCCCTGCCTCTCCTCTCAGTGGACTAGGTGCCTGGGTGCAGAATACCTCTGTTTTAGTCACAGCCTGGTGCATATATATAGATGGTGGTTGAGGGTAGAGGGAGGGATGGAGGCCCCAGGGAGAGGAGGCCTTGGCCAGGGGAGATATGGGAGACTCCAGCCTCCCAACCCAGCTGACAGGTGCTACTTGTATTGGAATGGACGCCCACCCCCTCCCCCATCTCAGCTTTCTCTTTCTCCATCTCCCTCTCCCTGTCTCTCACACTCTTATTTCTCTCTCTCTCTCTCTCTCTCTCGTGGGCGAGGAGGAATTAATGGCAGTAAGTCAGCTGTCAATACGGATCTGCAATCTCCACAACCCCTAACAACCAAATTAAGAAATTGTAATGGCAAAACGTCTCTTCTCCATGAGGAAGGAAATATCTGTCATGGTGGCAGTATATTGGAATATTTGGACCACAGAGTTGTAGAGAGAGCAGTGTTTTATGAATGCTGGAATAGTACCCACTCAGTGCAGTGCTGGTGTTGTTTAGCCTATGTTAGGGTTGGTGTCCAACCCATAAGTTGATTAATTTCTCTCTTTTCTCGATGACGCCGTCAAATCCCTTAACTCATATGTTGCCATGGTTTGGAATAGATGGGAAAGAGTGAGTTGTCTACTTTAGGTTAAAAACTGAACTTGAACACACACCTACAGTATCCTCAATGAGCCTTTGTGCTGATGTTATTGTCATAATAACTCTGCTCCTCCTGTCTTCAGAAGCTCAGAACCACTGATCTGTGTAGAAAGAGGTCATACTTCCCTGCTGTACTAATACTAAGACCAGTCTTAGTGCCGCTGGGCGCTGGACCAACCTTAATGTAGCATGCTGCTGGGTCTTCACTTCGCCCCAACAGAGGAGACAGCTCCAGTCCTTTTCCCTGGCTTTTCATTTGGATTTCTCCTCGTGGGATCACACTGCTGTGGACGTGTTGCTTTCTGAAGGAGGAGCACAGCTCAGAGAGAGAGAGGGTAAAGTTGATGCTATGGATGGCTGTTTGCTTAGTACGTACAGTAATTACCAGGTCTGGGAGTGACATATAGCCTATATCTACTGGGGAGTCAGTTGAACGAAGCTATTACAGTGCTTTGAGAAAGGACACCATTGTACCAGAATGTCTACCTGCTTCCATCAAATCCAAATAAAATAATGGACTTTTTCTGTGCTTACACAGTGGTGGTTTTCAAATCTTTGAGGCTTTTACATCTGAATTTAGCTTCCAGGCCAAAAGTTGTTATACTGCATTACTTTGGGGTTCAGTGCATGGCACCATATCCAGCATATATACGCTCATACAGTAGATTCACCACTAAAGCTCTCAGTATAGGTTATAGTGACCCCATTAGTGATGGTACCTACCGTCACAGTAAAGTACAGTATACGGTAAGTGACTTTCTGCTGTATGCAGTGCTCCTTTGAGCTTCAGACAGGAAAAGGAGAACACTCTCTTTACTTATTCATCCTCAAACTTCTCCTGCCTCTTTCATCCTCTTTTCCCCCACTGTTTTAATTTGAGTCTTTTCCCGTAATAATGGTGGTGTGACACTGGGGTTTTGCATTTATTTATGTGTTTCCCTGTCTGGGCTAGGGCAGGGTAGCTCTGAGGAAGAGGGCTTCTCTCAATAAGGAAGGAATGTATAAATAGCTGCTGAGCAACATCACTTAAGCCCCCAGCCTCCCACCTGCTACCTTCCACCCCTTAACCCCTTCAACCTCCCAGCTGCTTCCTTTCCTCCCCTTAATCCCCCCCACCTGCTACCTATACCCCTCACCACCACTCAACGCCCCGAGCCTCTCGCCTTCTACCTTCTACCTTCCACCCCTTAACCCACCAGCCTCCCACCTTCTACCTTCCACCCCTCAACCCCCCCAGCCTCCCACCTTCTACACCTCAACCCCCCCATCCTCCCACCTTCTACTCCTCAACCCCCCAGCCTCCCACCTTCTACTCCTCAACCCCCCAGCCTCCCACCTTCTAATCCCCAACCCCCCAGCCTCCCACCTTCTACCTTCCACCCCTCAACCCCCCCAGCCTCCCACCTTCTACCTTCCACCCCTCAACCCCCCCAGCCTCCCACCTTCTACCTTCCACCCTTCAACCCCACCAGCCTCCCACCTTTTACCTTTCAACCCCCCCAGCCTCCCACCTTCTACCTTCCACCCCCCCCAGCCTCCCACCTTCTACCTTCCACCCCTCAACCCACCAGCCTCCCACCTTCTACCTTCTACCTTCCACCCCTTAACCCCCCAGCCTCCCGCAGGCTACCTTCCACCCCTTAACCCCCCAGCCTCCCGCAGGCTACCTTCCACCCCTTAACCCACCAGCCTCCCGCCTTCTACCTTCCACCCCTTAACCCACCAGCCTCCCGCCTTCTATCTTCCACCCCTTAACCCACCAGCCTCCCGCAGGCTACCTTCCACCCCTTAACCCCCCAGCCTCCCACCTTCTACCTTCCACCCCTCAACCCCCCAGCCTCTCACCTGCCACCTTCCACCCCTTAACCCCCCAGCCTCCCGCAGGCTACCTTCCACCCCTCAACCCCTTGCCTTCCCTGTAGCTCAGTTGGTAGAGCATGGTGTTTGCAACGCCAGGGTTGTGGGTTCGATTCCCACGGGGGACCAGCACAGATTTTTTATTTTTTTTAAATGTATGAAATGTATGCATTCACTACTGTAAGTCGCTCTGGATAAGAGCGTCTGCTAAATGACTAAAATGTAAATAAAATGTAACCCCCCAGCCTCTCGCCTGCTACCTTCCACCCCTCAACCCCCCAGCCTACCACCTTCAACCTTCCACCCCTTAACCCCCAGCCTCCCGCAGGCTACCTTCCACCCCTCAACCCCCCAGCCTCTCGCCTGCTACCTTCCACCCCTCAACCCCCCAGCCTCCCGCAGGCTACCTTCCACCCCTCAACCCCTTGCCTTCCCTGTAGCTCAGTTGGTAGAGCATGGTGTTTGCAACGCCAGGGTTGTGGGTTCGATTCCCACGGGGGGCAGCACAGAAAAAAAAAAAAAAATGTATGAAATGTATGCATTCACTACTGTAAGTCGCTCTGGATAAGAGCGTCTGCTAAATGACTAAAATGTAAATAAAATGTAGCCTCTCGCCTGCTACCTTCCACCCCTCAACCCCCCAGCCTCCCACCTTCATTCTTCCACCCCTTAACCCACCAGCCTCCCACCTTCTACCTTCCACCGCTTAACCCCCAGCCTCCCGCAGGCTACCTTCCACCCCTCAACCCCCCAGCCTCCCACAGGCTACCTTCCACCCCTTAACCCCCCAGCCTCTCGCCTGCTACCTTCCACCCCTCAACCCCCCAGCCTCCCGCAGGCTACCTTCCACCCCTTAACCCACCAGCCTCCCACCTGCTACCTTCCACCCCTCAACCCCCCAGCCTCTCGCCCGCTACCTTCTGAATGCTCAGTGAATATTCAGTTCATGATGCAGTATATTTAATGAGCACCCTCATACAAGTTTAATATGGTCATGTTGAAAAGGGGGCTGCACGTTTTTGTTAAGAACAATAGTATGTTCTGGGTGGCTAGAAAGAACACTTTGTGTTTTTAGGACTGTGGTCTCCGTTTAGGTTGCCCTCTCATCCTAGAACAGAGAATAGTGGAGGTATGGGGCTGTTATGAGTTCCACCAGAAGTCAATGTTTCATCTATTCATCTGTTCCATCCATTCACATTCCGTATGAGTAAATACTGTACCGGTTTGTAAGGGCTTCCTGGAGCAAACTTAGACCATCATCGATCTCAGCCCAGACGGTGAATTCAGAAGCGGGTCATGTTATGACATATGTACTGTAAAAGAAAACGACTGAGCTCTGAAAAGTTAACAGTTTATTATCTCCACTCAAACTGTGTTCAATAATACTGTGACTGTCAATTTCCCAGCGAGACATCCAAAATGACCCTGACAATGACACTAATGTGCTCTGGACACCATAACAGCATAGCAGGTGCTTTAACTGCATATACATGAGATGGTTTCCTATCCTCATCCTATCACAGCCAAGGATTCAGTAAATATATGTATCCAGATATTTAATGGGGCGTCGGTATTAAGATTGTCACATCAGGTCAGCGTCTCGTGGAAAATAGTGGAAACAGAATCAATGAACACCAAAGCAAGGCTCCGGGTTTGTGTGTCTTGGGGGGGATTGAAAATAGCTTCCATCCCCTCCGTTCCTCCTCCACTCCCAGGAAACCATTAAGATGTGCCTGGCCTAACTAGTTGAGCCGCTTGCTCTCTAAATGATCCATGACAAAACAGAGGAATGACATTGTCATCTGCAAGGCTACAGAATTGTTTTAGTCTCTCTCGTCGTCTCTCTTTCACCAAGCCACAGCAACAGAAGGGAAAGCCAGACAATTGGATCGGTTATAACATTTTAACAAAGGTTACAAAGGTCTCCACATAGAGTATCTTTACTACTCTTACCATCCTGGGATAAAAGGAACGTTTTACATCTTCCTAAGTCTGAGGGTGGTTTTAACCATCCTGACTTGGAATTGTATCAACTCGCCACCCAAGGCTTTTACTTGCGACATATAGTTAAATTCACTAAAGAGGAACAATGGGTACATATTGATGATGCTCATCCTCAGAATCTTTTTGTGTCTATTTTCAAAGGAAAAAGCTAAGAACATGAACAACTTCATAGTTAAGAACACTATAACAATAAGGAAGAAAATGAAATGTATTCTACAAGAACCAATATCACTCCCTAAAAACACAACCCTATGAAAATATCCTTAGATAGCTTTTCAGAATTCACCAATAAATTGGTCCACATAAATGACTTGTTAATAGGAAATACATTTATTTCCATGGCAGAATTAAAAAGCAATTTTGGACTGACCAATGTAGATATTTTCAAATAAATGCAACTTAAAAGTTTCATATCAAGAAATGTAGATTTGAAATCTTTTGGACATCAGAGCAATCTTAAGGGAATCATATTTGAGTCAGAAAAGGATATTCATATGATAGATAATATATTCAAAACCTTGCGGATAGCCTATCCAACTGACAATCTCTTAGAAAAAAAATCTAAACTTTTGGAACGAAGACTTAAAAAGAACTTACACTTTTGTGGGGAAAACTCATTCTGATTTGCTGGGCCTGGCTCCCCAGTGGGTGGGCCTATGCCCTCCAAAGCCCACCCATGGCTGCACCCCTGCCCAGTCATATGAAATCCATAGATTCTGGCCTAATGAATTTATTTCAATTGACTGATTTCCTTATATGAACTGTAACTCAGTAAAATCTTAGAAATTGTTGCATGTTGCGTTTATATTTTTGTTCAGTATATATTGGCACAAGATAGAGGGAATGTTGAAATGTAACTAACAAAATAACATTTAATGAAAATATACGCTTAATCCAGTATAAACTAATGTATATAATTTGTCTTAAGTGTAAAACTAACAATGATTCACTAATCAATGTCTTCTGGGAATGCTATAAAGTCCAAAAGTTATGGTCGGAATAAGAAAGCTGGCTGTCAGAAGTATTACACTGTAAATGTACTTTTAATCTGCCTGTCTGCATATTTGAAGACATGGCATATGGGGGTGTAGTGAGACACCCGATGGCTTGGATGATACTTTTCTCGTCAATCATCTTGAAAAATCGTATACTTAAAAACTGGAAATCAACCAATCCTCCATTGTTAACACAATGGAGAGAGAAAATTATTTATTATCTAAATGTTGACAGTGCGTGGGCGACTGAGAGAAACAAAATGGTGCAGCTTCAGGCCATGTGGCGGAGAGTGATAGGGACGCTGGAGATGGGGGTGTGAGCAGGTGGGTCAGGGCAGGTGTGATGTTGTGGATGTTCATCTTGCTGCTTGCATTACTTCATATAGAATACCATATTGCATGTGGATTGTTCTCAAAAAGAGGAATTGTAGAGACATGGCTTGGCTTTATAATTGATCTATTACTGATGTATTGTCTCTAATGCATGTTGAGGTATGCAGAATCACAGAGTTTTAACCTGTACGTACATTGCACATGAAAAAGATCAGAGGATTTGAGACAGCCCTATTGGATTAACCCTGGACCTGTTAATACAACAAGCTTAGCTGGATGGTCATGAACTATAAATAATAGTATGAGTGATTTGGCTGTCACTGTACAGATGTTATGATGCATTGTAGTTTGATGTTGCTGTGCTTTGACATTTTAGAAGTCCACATTATGTTATCTTGACATTATTGTGACCATGATCAATCTATTTTGTTCAATTATGACCAAGGATTCCTATGTGGATATTTTTGGTTTGAGAATATAGATGGATATTGTTTCATATTGTATATATCCTGGATCAAGTATAGCAATACCTACCCTCCCCTACCTCTCATGACTCATCTGCAGTATTGCTTCATCAGAGTGTTGTAAAATATGTTTTTATCTTTGGTTGAGAGCTATAATTCGAAGTCAGTCAAATTGGCTGTAGCATGCCACAGGACATAGTTTGACAGAGTGGCAGCTTTGATCAATTCTCATCAACTGTCTGATTAGTGTAGTTTCAACAAGCAGACGAACTGTCAAGGTAGCTGGAAAAAGGTTATGAAAGTCAAATAAAATGTAATATCACTGTATCCTCAATGTAAAATGTCCTCAATGTCAAATGTTGTCAAAACAAGATGGCTTTAGGAGACAAGAGGAAAGACATACAGTAATAAGCAGTTTCTCTTCCCATCATGTGACAGCAGATATTCCCTTTCCAATTAAACAATCCTTTTGGACTTGGAACTGTTAGTCAGGCATATAGCCAAAAATAGAAACCTCAATTAAAGTTTTTTATATATATATATATATATATATATATATATATATATATATATATATATATATATATATATATATATATATATACTGCTCAAAAAAATAAAGGGAACACTTAAACAACACATCCTAGATCTGAATGAAAGAAATAATCTTATTAAATACTTTTTTCTTTACATAGTTGAATGTGCTGACAACAAAATCACACAAAAATAATCAATGGAAATCCAATTTATCAACCCATGGAGGTCTGGCTTTGGAGTCACACTCAAAATTAAAGTGGAAAACCACACTACAGGCTGATCCAACTTTGATGTAATGTCCTTAAAACAAGTCAAAATTAGGCTCGGTAGTGTGTGTGGCCTCCACGTGCCTGTATGACCTCCCTACAACGCCTGGGCATGCTCCTGATGAGGTGGCGGATGGTCTCCTGAGGGATCTCCTCCCAGACCTGGACTAAAGCATCCGCCAACTCCTGGACAGTCTGTGGTGCAACGTGGCGTTGGTGGATGGAGCGAGACATGATGTCCCAGATGTGCTCAATTGGATTCAGGTCTGGGGAACGGGCGGGCCAGTCCATAGCATCAATGCCTTCCTCTTGCAGGAACTGCTGACACACTCCAGCCACATGAGGTCTAGCATTGTCTTGCATTAGGAGGAACCCAGGGCCAACCGCACCAGCATATGGTCTCACAAGGGGTCTGAGGATCTCATCTCGGTACCTAATGGCAGTCAGGCTACCTCTGGTGAGCACATGGAGGGCTGTGCGGCCCCCCAAAGAAATGCCACCCCACACCATGACTGACCCACCGCCAAACCGGTCATGCTGGAGGATGTTGCAGGCAGCAGAACGTTCTCCACGGCGTCTCCAGACTCTGTCACGTCTGTCACGTGCTCAGTGTGAACCTGCTTTCATCTGTGAAGAGCACAGGGCGCCAGTGGCGAATATGCCAATCTTGGTGTTCTCTGGCAAATGCCAAATGTCCTGCACGGTGTTGGGCTGTAAGCACAACCCCCACCTGTGGACGTCGGGCCCTCATACCACCATCATGGAGTCTGTTTCTGACCGTTTGAGCAGACACATGCACATTTGTGGCCTGCTGGAGGTCATTTTGCAGGGCTCTGGCAGTGCTCCTCCTGCTCCTCCTTGCACAAAGGCGGAGGTAGCGGTCCTGCTGCTGGGTTGTTGCAATCCTACGGCCTCCACCACGTCTCCTGATGTACTGGCCTGTCTCCTGGTAGCGCCTCCATGCTCTGGACACTACGCTAACAGACACAGCAAACCTTCTTGCCACAGCTCGCATTGATGTGCCATCCTGGATGAGCTGCACTACCTGAGCCACTTGTGTGGGTTGTAGACTCCGTCTCATGCTACCACTAGAGTGATAGCACCGCCAGCATTCAAAACTGACCAAAACATCAGCCAGGAAGCATAGGAACTGAGAAGTTGTCTGTGGTCTCCACCTGCAGAACCACTCCTTTATTGGGGGTGTCTTGCTTATTGCCTATAATTTCCACCTGTTGTCTATTCCATTTGCACAACAGCATGTGAAATTTATTGTCAATCAGTGTTGCTTCCTAAGTGGACAGTTTGATTTCACAGAAGTGTGATTGACTTGGAGTTACATTGTGTTGTTTAAGTGTTCCCTTTATTTTTTTGAGCAGTATATATATATATATATATATATATATATATATATATATATTAACATAAAATGAAATGAAGAATTGTTTGAGTGACAATCTGCCTCAGAATGAAGGGACACTGCAGACTGATATATAACAGCTGAAAAGGTAAGGTTTAAGGGCCATCCACACCAAGGATGATAACGATGAGGTAACTATAATCACCAATGGACCGTTTATCTTTCTTGCGGTACACATGTCAATCAGCTGATCAACGCTTCCTACTGCACACTGTAGGCCTGTTAATCAGGTGATAACATAGACCATTCATCAGTGCTTCAGGGTGTTCATTATCATAGTGACAACTGCAAATAATACTTCAATGTACATGAAAAATAACATAGAAACTCATATTTAAATGTAGCAACATTTTTCTAACGGTTGTCAATTCGTTTGGATCCTCTTTTTCATTGTGCTCATCTCTCTGCCTGTCTTCTGCAACAGTTCATTTGGCTTTGCCCTATTATACATTCAGCAATTAGCAAGAGCAAGCCTGCTTCTCTCCACAAAAAGGCTATTAGGCTTACACAGAACCCAAACCGGCTGCGCGCGAGTGCCATCGTGCACCATCATACATACATTTATTTTGTCCCCCCCACACCAAACTCGATCACGACACGCAGGTTAAAATATCAAAACAAACTCTGAACCAATTACATTAATTTGGGGACAGGTCGAAAAGCTTTAAACATGTATGGCAATTTAGCTAGCTAGCTTGCACTTGCTAGTTAATTTGTCCTATTTAGCTAGCTTGCTGTTGCTAGCTAATTTGTCCTGGGATATAAACATTGAGTTGTTATTTTTACCTGAAATGCACAAGGTCCTCTACTCCGACAATTAATCCACACATAAAACGGTCAACCGAATCGTTTCTAGTCATCTCTCCTCCTTCCAGGCTTTTTCATCGTTGAACTTATATGGTGATTGGCATCTAAACTTTCATAGTATTACCGCGACAACTGGCAACAGTTCGTCTTTCAATCACCCACGTCGGTAGAACCAATGAGGAGATGGCACGTGGGTACCTGCTTCTATAAACCAATGAGGAGATGGGAGAGGCAGGACTTGCAGCGCGATCTGCGTCAGAAATAGAAATGACTTATATTTTAGCCCTTGGTAACGCAGACGCTCGTTGACGTGCGCAAAATAATTGAATAACAGATTCCTAAATGTATTTTGCAACGCTCGTGCACGCGACGCGAATGGTGTAGTCAGGGTATTAATATAAAAAAAGGCTGAAATAAATAAATACATGTCCTATAGATTTTGTAGCCTATAGCTTTTCCTGGGCTTTCACGTGAAGAGGTATAGGGCACAGGAACAACTGGAAGAGAGGCTAGAGATGTGTAGACGACATAAGAAGCTAAATATTAGCTCAATATTATGTCATTCATTAGTTAAATAGTAGGACTTTAAATAGGAATCTGTCAAAGTGCGTTCCTTCCGGCTGCGCTCTTCAGTCACGGACACGCAAAGCTCCACTATTGATTAGGCCTACCTTTTTAGGCAATAACATTATTCTACCTAGGCTACAACAACACAGTGCAATGAGGAAAGTATTATTGTTATCAAGTGAGTACACAATTATTGTCTAGGGCTGTAAACTGTAGTGATGTAGGCTCATTTGAATAACCGCTCAAACGTCCTGTATTGAATGTTTCATGCCGAAATAACTGCATACAGCCTTATTATGCAACCATTTGGATGACTTAGTGGTCTATTCAACAGTTTACAAGGTCCAGAAAGGTATATTAGCAGGACCAGTAATAGTGTGAATTCTGTCAGGATGTATCGACATTAACATATACTATCGGAAAAAATTTCCTTCTCATGCGCTGTTTGTGGATCTTCATTCTCCGATTGGTCCTATAATTAAGTGGCCACCAATATGCTTACACATGCTCATTTATTCAGGCAAGTTTACCATGTGCTCCTTCTCTCCTCTCCGAGCAGTCTCGCGCACCTAGAACCAAGAAGGATTCAATAGAACACATTTTTGATTGGTTGTCAATGTTTTATGGTCGAAGGGAAAAAATAGCTCAGAAAGTGATCTAAACGATAGCTCTTGTTATCGTTCTCCACTCTTTTTGTAGAGTGAACACTCCTGTCCACTTCAATTAGAAAGATATCGATTTTCTTT
Organism: Salmo trutta; assembly: GCF_901001165.1. Lineage (NCBI taxonomy): Eukaryota > Metazoa > Chordata > Actinopteri > Salmoniformes > Salmonidae > Salmo > Salmo trutta. The sequence continues at coordinate 22,300,409 of NC_042987.1, read as the reverse complement.
ATAGTTGGTGTGGACGGCCTACATATCTCTTTATAGTTACTGGACTTACTAGTGTTGATCATCCATAGGTTCAGGACATGATCATGACATGACGAGAGTTCTGTATTTTAACAATGTATCTCACATCAGTGTCATCACACAGTACGTTAATGTTGGGCTTATTATATAGTTAAGCAATAAGGCCCAAGGGGGTGTGGTATATGGCAATATACCATGGCCTTATACCACAAACCCCTAGGTGCCTTATTGCTATTATAAACTGGTACCAATGTAATTAGAGCAGTAAAAATAAATGTTTTGTCATACCCGTGGTATATGGTCTGATATACCACGGCTGTCAGCCAATTAGTATTCAGGGCTCGAACCATCCAGTTTATAAATCAAATCAAATTTTATTTGTCACATAGACATGGTTAGCAGATGTTAATGTGAGTGTAGCGAAATGCTTGTGCTTCTGGTTCCTACAGTGCAGTAATATCTAACAAGTAATCGAACAATTCCCCAACAACTACCTAATACACACAAATCTAAAAGGTGTGAATAAGAATACGTACATATAAATATATGGATGAGCGATGGCCGAGCGGCATAGGCAAGGTACAGTAGATGGTATAAAATACAGTATATACATATCATATGAGTAATGTAAGATATGTAAACATTACTAAAGTGGCATTGTTTAAAGTGACTAGTGATATATTTGTTAAAGTGGCCAGTGATTGAGTCTCAATATAGGCAGCAGCCTCTCTGAGTTAGTGATTGCTGTTTAGCAGTCTGATGGCCTTGAGATAGAAGCTGTTCTTCAGTCTCTTGGTCCCAGCTTTGATGCACCTGTACTGACCTCGCCTTCTGGATGATAGCGGGGTGAATCAAATCAAATCAAATGTATTTATATAGCCCTTCTTACATCAGCTGATATCTCAAAGTGCTGTACAGAAACCCAGCCTAAAACCCCAAACAGCAAGCAATGCAGGTGTAGAAGCACGGTGGCTAGGAAAAACTCCCTAGAAAGGCCAAAACCTAGGAAGAAACCTAGAGAGGAACCAGGCTATGAGGGGTGGCCAGTCCTCTTCTGGCTGTGCCGGGTGGAGATTATAACAGTACATGGCCTAGATGTTCAAATGTTCATAAATGACCAGCATGGTCAAATAATAATAATCATAGTAGTTGTCGAGGGTGCAACAAGTCAGTAACACAAGAGTAAGTGTCAGTTGGCTTTTTCATAGCCGATCTTTGAGAGTATCTCTGCTGCTCCTGCTGTTTCTAGAGAGTTGAAAACAGCAGGTCTGGGACAGGTAGCACGTCCGGTGAATAGGTGAGGGTTCCAGCAGGTCTGGGACAGCAGGTCTGGGACAGGTAGCACGTCCGGTGAACAGGTCAGAGCTTTGCAGTTGAGGGACGGAGCAGTTGCCGTACCAGGCTATGATGCAGCCCGACAGGATGCTCTCGATTGTGGATCTGTAAAAGTTAGTCAGGGTTTTGGGTGAAAAGCCAAATTTCTTCAGCCTCCTGAGGTTGAAGAGGCACTTTTGCGCTTTCTTAACCACACTGTCTATGTGGGTGGACCATTTCAGTTTTTCTGTGATGTGTAGATGCATAATGTACCGTATTGTAGCTAGGTGCTGCCACCACAGCTGCTTACCACATCAATAGTTAATAGTCATTATCCCTGGATACTGCAATGATTTTCCATTGGATTCAATTATTCATGTCATAAGGGTGTATAAGTGAAATGTTTACTGATAAGTGCCATTGGGCATCATGTCTAGCGGATTACCATATTGAAAGATTTAATATGGATTAGTTAAAAGGATTACTGGTGTTACAGTGGTCTCTGATGGATAGGGGTTGGAGAGTCTTTGGCCCTGCAGTGTGTCTCTCTCTCTCACAAACACACTCACACACTAAGCCCTGACCCCACAGACCTCGCCTCTCTTCTCTTCCATCCTACTCCGACAAATGAAATGTGCATCATGTGCGCCAGGGATGGTCTCCATTGGAGGATTCATGCTGCCTCTGGCCAGCAGGACGTAACAATAAAGACAGAAAGTGTATCCCAACTAGCACCCTATTCCTTTTATAGTGCACTTCTTTTGACCTATTCCCTTCATAGTGCATATGGCGCTGGTCAACAGTAGTGCACTATAAAGCCAGGAAATAGGGTGCCATTTGGGACGCATACAGAGAGGGGATATGAGAGTGGGCGAGGGAAGGGAGAACGGAGGCAGTCCTAATGTGAGAAAAGGCAGAATGCCTGTATCAGTTTCAGGCCCTGTGGGGAAATGGAAGCGTTTAGAAAGTCATATGGAGCAACAGAGACACAGGGCCTGTGTGGACCGGCCGGGTGGAGCATATTAGAGGACTTACAGCTATATCATCTAGTATTTGCGTTATGTAATTAAGGCACTGCAGTGGACAACACAGACCAATGATGTGGATGTTAGTGTTTAATGTTTGTATCCGATGATATCCCCAAAGACAGTTGTCTTCGTGAAAGGATTTTTCCTTTGCAGGGCTGATGAGCCATGATGTATTAGGTCAAAACAGTAATTAATATTCATCATGTTATGCTCTACACAGGGTGATGTCTATCATGGGCATATCTTACTGACAGATCTACTCAAGAGTTTGAGCAGAAATGTAAACAGTATTTTCCTTTGAAAGAAAATAAATGCCCTGATTGATTTATTTGGTTGTATACTTTGCAGTGGTGTAAAGTACTTAGGTAAAAATACTTTAAAGCACTACTTAAGTAGTTTTCTGGAGTATCTGTACTTTACTTTACATTTTTGCCAACTTCTACTTTTACTTCACTACATTCCTGAAGAAAATAATGTAATTTTTACTCCATACATTTTCCCTGACACCCAAAATTACTCATTACATCTTGACAGGAAAGTGGTCCAATTCACACACTTGTCAAGAGATCATCCCTCGTCATCCCTACTGCCTCTGATCTGGCGGACTCACTAAACACTAATTATTTGTTTGTAAATTATATCTGAGTGTTGGAGTGTTCCCCTGGCTATCCGTCAATAAAAATGTAAAATAAAATTGTGCCGTCTGGTTTGCTTTTGATACTTAAGTACATTTTAGCAATTCCATTTACTTTTGATACTTAAGTATCTTTAAAACCAAATACTTTTAGACTTTTAATCAAGTAGTATTTTACTGGGTGACTTTCACTTTTACTTGAGTCATTTTCTATTCAGGTATCTTTACTTTTACTCAAGTATGACAATTGAGTACTTTTTCCACCACTGATACTGTGTGTGTGTAGGGCTGAAAGGCGGTACAGTAATATACATTGGATAAAGTCACAATTACAACTAATTAAAATAACACTATTGCTGTACAGTGCCTCAGACAAACCTCCTTGAAAGTCTAATTTACAGTACTATCAGTGTCTGAATCACAGCTGAACCTTTCAATCTATATAGTGTCTACAGTCTACATTTTACATTTTTACCGTCTAGCAGAGACCCACTTGAGACTTGAACCTTTGACTCCTTCATTCAGGAGTCCAGAGTCCCAATTACAACTCCTCAGCTCCTCCAATTACATTCTGACGTGTCCACAGGACTCTCTGTGGTGCAATACCAGGAGAGCTAAGGAATCAATATTCAACACAGTTGTTAGTATTTACTCATCAGTTACCAGTCGTTGAGATGAGCTCCATAAATTACAGAAAATCTTTATTTAAATGCTGAATAAATTGTGGTTGTTTGTTAAAGTTTTCCCAATTGGCCATGTAATAGCGAACAACAGTTTTATTTTTCTGCATTTTATTTTTTACTGTAGATATGATGACATAACCGTTTCAGTCATGTAAGGCTCTTTACTGAAGCAAGTGGTCTTTTTCAACCCATGTCTAAATTTAGTTGTAATCCCTCATCTCGTCCTGTATCAAATCTGTCATTATTTATCCTCGTTGCGGAGCCATCTTGCCTTGACAGCAGTGTTCGTGTGAACCATTGGCCCTGAGTGAACAGACCAAAGGTGAAAAATGAAGCAGGCAGGCATATTGTACCAACCGCCCCAAAATGTTCAGTACATGCCAAAATTATGCTGTGCCCCTTCTGTGCCTTGTCTTGGCTAATCCAACGTAGACCAATGATGTTTGCAACGGATAATCCCTGACGGTTGCTTGACAGTTGTCTTTGACTTTTGGAATATTGTTTAATCTGGAAATTAGTCATTAATATGGTTGACAGAAGGTGTTTACATTTTAAATGCTGTTTCTGTAATCATGAGCAACATTTGTGACAGACCCAGGCTGTGGAGGATTAATTTCATTGGAATTAATGCAGTTTAAAACATGTAACAACACTTGATTAGCTGCTTAAGGACAAACATAATCCTGGTTTCAACAACATTGCTTGATTAAAAACTTCAGATTGGATTAAATTTAGGGCCATTTGAAAGTGAGGAATTAAATACTTTTTTACCTTGAGTACATTTTGTAACTGGATACTTTTTCTTTCTGATCAAGACTGAAATGTTATTGAAGGTTGAATCTGAAGAATATCTTTTGTTGATTATGTTAAAGTGGCTGAATGTCTGAGGGTGCTTTCGAGAGTCGTAGAGCAATTGGTTTGACTCTAATGATTGCCAGAAAGCAGATGAGCTGTAAAAAGCCAGAAGCTTTGCATCATTGCAAGAGTAAGAACACTGGCCATACCAAATGGTATGACTTATGTACATTTTTGTTGATCTGCCCTGAGTTAGCTCAGTCCCATGGTGTTTATACTTGCGTACTATTGTTTGTACAAATGAACTTGGTACCTTCAGGCGTTTGGAAATTGCTCCTAAGGATGAACCAGACTTGTGGAAGTGTACAATTTTTTTCTTCTGAGGTCTTGGCTGATTTCTTTAGATTTTCCCATGATGTCAAGCAAAGAGGCACTGAGTTTGAAGGTAGGCCTTGAAATACATCCACAGGTACACTTACCTTTGGATGTATTTCAGACGCGTATTTTTAGCTTATGAGACGCTTCTAAAGCCATAACATCATTTTCTGGAATTTTCCAAGATGTTTAAAGGCACGTTCAACTTAGGGTATGTAAACTTCTGACCCACTGGAATTGTGATACAGTGAATTATAAGTGAAATAATCTGTCTGTAAACAATTGTTGGAAAAATGACTTGTCATTCACAAAGTAGATGTCCTAACCGACTTGCCAAAACTATAGTTTGTTAACAAGAAATGTGTGGAGTGGTTGAAAAACAAGTTTTAATGACTCCAACCTAAGTGTATGTAAACTTCCGACTTCAACTGTATATACAAAAGTATTTTGGACACCCCTTCAAATGAGTGGATTTGGCTATTTCAGCCACACCCGTTGCTGACAGGTATATAAAATCTAGCACACAGCCATCTAATCTCCATAGACAAACATTGGCAGTAAAATGGCCTTACTGAAGAGGTCCGTGACTTTCAACGTGGCACTGTCATAGGATGCCACCTTTCCAACAAGTCAGTTCGTCAAATTTCTGCCCTGCTAGAGCCGCCCCGGTCAACTATAAGTGCTGTTATTGTGAAGTGGAAACGTCTAGTAGCAACAACGGCTCAGCCGCGAAGTGGTAGGCCACACAAGCTCACAGAACGGGACTTCTGAGTGCTGAAGCGTGTAGCGTGTAAAAATCGTCTGTCCTCGGTTGCAACACTCACTACCGAGTTCCAAACTGCCTCTGTAAGCATCACCAGAACAATAATTGTACATCAGAGCTTCATGAAATGGGTTTCCATGGCCGAGCAGCTGCACACAAGCCTAAGATCACCATGCGCAATGCCAAGCGTCAGCTGGATTGGTGTAAAGCTCACCACCATTGCACTCTGGAGCAGTAGAAACGCCTTCTCTGGAGTGATGAATCACTCTTCACCATCTTGTAGTCCGACGGACGAATCTAGGTTTGGTGGAGGAGGAATAATGGTCTGGGGCTGTTTTTCATGGTTTGGTTTAGGCCCCTTAGTTCAAGTGAAGGGAAATCTTAGTGCTACAGCATACAATGACATTCTAGACGACGCTGTGCTTCCAACTTTATGGCGACCGTTTGGGGAAGGCCCTTTCCTGTTTCAGCATGACAATGTCCCTGTGCACAAAGCAAGGGTTTGTCGAGATTGGTGTGGAATAACTTGGCTGGCCTGCACAGAGCCCTGACCTCACCCCCATCAAATACTTTTGTGATGAATTGGAATGCCGAATGCGAGCTAGGCCTAATCGCCCAACATCAGTGCCGACCTCACTAATGCTCTTGTGGCTGAATGGAATCAAGTCCCCGGAGCAATGTTCCAACATCTAGTGAAAAGTATTCCAAGAAAAGTGGAGGCTGTTATAGCAGCAAAGGGGGGACCAACTCCATATTAATGTCCATGATTTTGAGATGAGATGTTCAACAAGCAGGTGTCACCATACTTTGACCATGTAGTGTATTTAGCATCAGCCTATTGCCTTCCCATAAGAGTGGATGATGTTATAGCAACAAAGGGGGGACCAACTCCATATTAATGCCCCTGAATTTGTAATGAGATGTTCGACGAGCAGGTGTCCACATACTTTTGGTCATGTAGTGCATTTCCTGGTGTAAGTAGGTCAACGGATGCATCTCAAATTGCATTGGGCTCTGGTCAAAAGTAGTGCACTATATAGGGAATAGGGTGCCATTTGGAACGTAGCAGGTTGAGGAACCCAGCAGCAGTAACCCAGCAGCAGCAGTATCCATGGTATTGCTCATGTTCAGACAGTGCTAAGGCCACACTGTACAATTAAAACTGCACTGGCAGCCCTTTAATTCACACATTAAATAAGTAGCAGTGATGCACTAGTTATAGAATTCCTGGTGGCATGTGCCAGACAAGAAAAGGCTATGGTGTCAAGTCACTTACAAAATGAAAAAAAAAAAAATGAAGTTGAGGTTCCTTAATGTTGCTACTTTTAATCATGAAATGTTATTTAGTCCTCCTGATGTCTTCCATCTAATTAATCTGAATACATTGACTGTCAGATATTAGAGATTAGAAATGTGACATTAAAGGTGATATGTAATTACAGAGAATAGCACTGTTCTTGCTATTGGACATGTATAGTACATGCTGTAAACGTGATCCGTTAGCCTATGGCCGTCTACTTCAATCACACACAAGGATAGTCTTACAGTACATTTTTTATCCTGACTCAATGACAAACAGCACTCTCTCCTCAGTCTTCTTTATAAAACATGCTGCATCGAATTCATTTCCAGAATTGCTGCTTGTATCAAAGGTCCAGTTTGGGGCCGGCAGTCAAGCTATTTGCTGGTACAGGCCCTTCTGTTCAGATACCCATCCAGCTGGCAAGGTACAGGGCTTGTATGTGGTCCACTTCAACCTCCATCGCTGCTTGCCTGTCTGCCGTGGCCATGAACTTATAGGGATTGGCCCGCTGAGGGCCCAAACCTTATGTCCTCTGCCCCAATTAGACAGAGACTGGTTGGTTGATTCAGCCAACTGTCTTTGGGAGAGAACCACAGTCTCCTATGTTACTGTCAACCCATTATCATCTCTCTCTCCATCTCTCCGTATGCCGTACTTGGCTATATTTGTCCTTTTTGCAATGTTGTTTGACTAATATTTTCAAGCTCTAGAAGTTCATGAACAGGTAGTGGTCTTTCATTGTAGCTACCAGCTACTGTTTAGCGCACTGTGCCAGTGTGATGGCAAACAATCAAAGGTAATCAAGGCTGTGCTTTTCACTTTTCTTGGACTTGTCATGAGTGTTTGGCTTCTATTTTTCACTCTGGTGGGTGCCCTACAATGAGTCTGTTTTGGCTTCTTATCGCTCCACAATTCAAAACACTTTCAGACAGAGTTGTGGACTCGAGCCACATTACTTAGACTCGAGTCACAAATTGTATTACTTGAGACTCAATTTGATAGAAAATAAAATAACTTAAAATAACTTGCCATAATAAATAAATATGCAGCTTCAAAAATTGTTTGGCGATCAAGAATATGAACTGCCCACCAACAATGGGGCAACAATTACTAGCATATGCCTACTGGTCTTTTGGTATGTAACAATTGCTTGAAACTGCTAATTTACTTATGAAGCTTGCGTTTGGATTTTTTTGTTAAAATGAGTTATTACTTTGGCGAAGATGCACCATAGGAGTGGAGAGTGCTTTTTTCTCTTGTTTAAAATGTTTGCTGTTGCTTTTACACATTTAATGAATAGGTCCTATGTGGTAAATCTACATTCTATTTAATACTACAATAATTGCTAGCGTTTTATCATTCCATCCCCGTACCGTTTATTCCAACACGTAGTTATTTGTGTTTCATGTTTGATAGACCTAAAATACATTTTCATTTTATAGCCAACCATTTCTTACCCTGCTCTGAGTGGGCACAATGTGTATTATGCACATGAATGTTCGCAAAATACTTTTTATTCAATGTATGGTTTCCTTTGTTCATATTTCCTGGGTTATGTCGGAGTTCCATGTGTCTGTGTCCTATGTCTCTGTCAATTTCGTTGCGCGTAATAGGAGCACGCTCACCTCAGTGCGCATAGAAATAGGCTACTGGTTCTGCTTTTCTTTTCTTAGTCAACTTTGTGTTCTTGAACGTAGCCCTGTTTCTTTGTGTTCTGGAACGTAGCCCTGTCTTTCATTTTTGTTCATTGATTTCACCTGTGTTCGTTTCTCACCTGGTCTCATCAGCTCCCTATTTAGTTCAGATCTTTCTGTTTGTATGGTTGTGAGGTATTGTTTGTTTTTGACTGCCTACCTGTGTTTGACCATTGCCTGCGACCACGATTCCTGCGGCGGCTTAATAAACATCTGCCGCGCTCTGCGCGTGAATCAACGTCTTTTTCTCCCTGAGTATTCATTACAGCTACGTGGCCTGCACTCCACACTTTGGAGTCAGAACTTTGAATAAGAGAAAATGATTGTATGTTGTTGATATATCATTAGGTCTGATTAAGACGAATGTAACAATAGATGTGGAAGTTGTCTTTTACATTGTATAACCAGTTTATTGGTTGTAATTGTATGGGCCTGGGGACCAAGTGCTTATATTATGTAGGCCTACAGTATCTGTGTTCCTGTTAGACAGATTCCATTTGGTTTCTCAAGGGGAGGCTGTACAGTCTTGCCCTCTACCAGTGTCCGTTCAGATAGGACAGGTTGATAGAGGCTATTTATTTTGGGCTATTGCCCGTGTATATTTGGTAAAGCTACTTGTATATTTTCTATGATATGGATCAACAAGATCTGTAAATAAATGTACACTGAGCTTGTCAGCCTGCCTTGCCTTCTGCTGATGTTATCGCCTTATGACTGCTACATGTCCCTATTTTACAATTACACAAAATAATGAAAAGGGCTGCCTGGTAGACTCAATAAATAGACAAAGTTTTGTAGTTGAACAAGTCATTGCATGTATTGATTTTGTTTTTACTTGACTTGAGACTTGACTTAAACTTGTGACTCGACTTGACTTGCTCTTAGAATGCACAACTTGGACTTGACCCATTCTACTTGGGACTCGAACCTTGTGACTTGAGACTTGCTTGTGACTTGGTCCCACCTCTGCTTGAGGATATTGAAGTGTTATAGTATGTTAATGCAGTTATTCCTGATTACTCAGGAGTTTGACAAGTCTGCTGTAAAAAGGCGATAAAGAGCTGCCATCTGACTTTTCTTGGTTGGTTATAACTCCTAGCTTTTCTTGCCACCTCAAAGGTGGCAGGAAAAAAGATCATGCGATGCAAAATAGTACAGCAAAAGTGTGGAAAGCCATTTCCTCCTCTGAGGAATTGGGATTATGTTTTAAACTTTGCCAAATGATGCCTCACTAAGTATTAATTAGAAGTGTTTTAGGTTCCGGACATGGCAGTCTGGCTCTGAATATTCTGGAAGGAAAGATGCAGTACAGCATTCTGTAAATCCTCATGTCACAGCTTTAGGACTGATGCTGGCCTTATATCTTACACTAATGACAATTCTCTTCCCTAATAAAACTTGCTGTTTCCCCTCCAACTGACTTTGTTGTCACTTGTGATAGGGCTGGGAGGAGGTAAGATGAAGCCCAAATAGCTGATAAAGTTGTATGCATTTCTAATGGCTTGTCTTAATCTCAGCCTCTGGTTACAATTTACCATCTGAGTGCCGTGCCTCCACCGAGGGAGCTTAACTTCAGAGTGAAGGAGGGAAATGCTGTAAAATAATGTATGATATCCAATTCACTCAGCTACCATTTAAGGGGTTTATAGGGAAAGAACAGTACAAACATACCTAAGCACACTGACCTATCACTACAACCGTAATACTGTATTCTGTAGTTAGACAAGTGTTTGACAATATTGGCTATAGGTTATAGCTATGTTAGTCATAGTCAGGGGTGAAAGTAGAATACATTTCTTCCTGGTACGGGACCTGCTATATGTGCACGCGCTTGCGTGTAATTCATTCAGTAGGATCTCTGTGGGCCTAGTCGTAAAGATATGCCATTAAACTTTTAAAATGTATTATCTTTTCATGGTGTTTTCATCTGATCATCAGACAATCACTTCAAAGTGCTCCTTTACCAGGCTACCTGTGTTTTCATCTGATCATCAGACAATCACTTCAAAGTGCTCCTTTACCAGGCTACCTGTGCACGTTCATCCACTCATAACATATCTCCAGCCTCCAAACAGCGGTGAATGGAAAGAGATGTTACACAAAACATCAAGAAGTCTAATGACCTTTGGCAATTGTCATTAGATTGTCAGTGTCCAATGCTGTCCGCGCGTCTCGCTGTTAGTCACTCATCTCTGCTTTGGCAAAATGTCAGTGTTCTAGTCATTTTGGAGCGTAGGCTATACCACCCGTTTTCAAGTCCATTCGCACATTGTTCATGCCTCTGACATGCGGTAATGATTAATCACAGTTTTATTGATATTTTTTTAAATTCTTGTGATAATTAAATGTTTTGCCGATACGGGGTACCCACTCAATTTCTTTTGCCGGTACCGCCTTTCTTTAACCCCTGGTCATAGTTGTGAAATATATTGTAATCAAACAGCCTAGTCATCATCACTCTTGATTAGTTTTTTTCTGTCCTTGGTCCACTCTGTAGTCAGTCATTGTGTGGCGTCTTAAATCGCACCCGAATGGAGACCTATGGGACCTGGTCAAAAGTAGTGCACTAAATAGGGAATAGGGTTCCATTTGGAATGCCAACCTTTTCATTTTATTGTCCTTAACATTAAAGTTAGGGGGTTGCCACTCTCCGCAGGGTCGGTAGAATGTGGATGTTTCCGGTTTTCAGGGATACAGTATTTCCAACCTAATGTCTGTTTCTCCTGAAAAACGGATGTGGGGACTCCACTCAGCCGTCTTTTTACTACTGCTACGTTAAGTAAGGGGGTTGCAGGCAGCATTCGCTCTGTGGTGCTCTAGATGTAGTGAGAGGAAACAACACAATTTCACAGAGATTTGCTCCTGGGCTGGATAGAGATTGTCGGGAAAGAGAGGAGATCACCAGAGAGAAGCTATATAGTTTCACAGCCAGCCCTGAGAGAGAAGTACCTACCCGGCCAGAGGAGATGAGTATACGGCCACTTCATCACTTCCTGTGTTTTTCCTTCTTTACGACCCTCTTTCTTTCCAGTCTGCTGCTCTCATTTTGTGTCAATCAATCACTAAGTATGGTTGTCCTGCTGTTTATCAATCTACACACCACTGCACCTCTCCAATATGGGCCCAAAAGGTTTCAGTTAAGCTGATATAAGCTAAGCATTGTCAGAGGTTATTATTTGCAGGGCTTTGCCTAGGACCCTAACCCAACACACTTTTGGTTAAAAGTCTATATAAGCGTAATAGTCTCACCACCGGCTAATAACTCCAATTTTGTTATTTTAAGTCGAGTGTTATTGTGGATGGCAGTTGTTTGATTGTCACTCACCTGAATATGGAAATGGGTTTGATGTCTTTTATAATGCATTTTCTCCTTCTATCAATGTCCGCCACCTCTCTTAGAGTTTCAGCATTCCCTGTGGTATTTGCAATAAATGCCGTTTGAATAGTGCTTTATGTTATCTGAGTCAGCATCTCAGTTCTGTTATGAACTTAATTTCCTGCCAGTAAGAGCCAGTTTGGGATTTATTTACCAGCTGAACAATGCATCTGAACCAGAATGTTTTAATTCGCTTTGAAAACAGGGTTGTCAATTGGGTATGGCAGTCGCTATACCCTAGCTCTACAGCAACAATTTCAAATAGGCTACAAAAATCATTCCAATCCTGAATAAACGGCAAATGCAGTTTAGCGGTAATAGCTGGCAGGTTTTAAGACCATGCAGACTCCTCCTCGGGGCTGGCTGGCTTTAGAGCGCATCAAGCCGATGCAGCTGCAGTGAACAGCGCGACTTTTCTTTTAAAAGTCCGGAGGTGGGAGATGACTGTAGATGGCTAAGTAACTGCTGTTTGACTTCTTAGGGGAATGAAGCTAAAGTAGCCAAGGTGATAATGGATAGAGTAAATGTAGCTTGTTTTTGCTGTTCTCCAAATAGCATTTTAGAGTTTTTAAATTGTGTATATATGCAGTAAATGAGCTTCAACGTTATAACCCACCCGAAATGACGCCACTGTTTGAAACACAGACATGTTGGCTACGTGAGAGACCAGTCTTCCTATTATGTTAAGATGTTTACATCTAATTGTTGCCTTTTTCAGAGGGATTTGACTGCAAACGGTCAAAGGACCTTTTCATGTAGGAAAAAACTCAACTTTTCACAGCCTTCTGATCAAGGATGAATGAATGGCCTTGTCCCGTTGGACAGTACAGCATCATATCAAAGGGATGTGTTGATGCTGAGATCCGGTTAGGTTACCTATAGAGGTGGATTTAGCTCTAGCCTCTCTCTCTCTCTCTCTCTGGGGCCTGTCTGCATTATGTGTCCATGGCTTTCTCTCTCTCTCTCTCTCTCTCTCTCTCTCTCTCTCTCTCTCTCTCTCTCTCTCTCTCTCTCTCTCTCTCTCTCTCTCTCTCTCTCTCTCTCTCTCTCTCTCTCTCTCTCTCTGTGTCTCTCTCTCTGTCTTCTGTGTCTCTCTCTCTCTCTCTCTCTGTCTTATGTGTCTCTCTCTCTCTCTCTTTCTGGGGCCTGTCTGCATTATGTGTCCATGGCTTTCTCTCTCTCTCTCTCTCTATCTCTCTATCTCTCTATCTCTCTCTCTCTCTCTCTCTCTCTCTCTCTCTCTCTCTCTCTCTCCTCTCTCTGTCTTATGTGTCTCTCTCTCTCTCTCTCTCTGTCTTATGTCTCTCTCTCTCTCTCTCTCTCTGTCTTCTGTGTCTCTTTCTCTCTCTCTCTCTGTCTTCTGTGCTCTCTCTCTTATCTGTCTTCTGTGTCTCTCTCTCTCTGTCTTCTGTGTCTCTCTCTCTCTCTGTCTTCTGTGTCTCTCTCTCTCTCTGTCTTCTGTGTCTCTCTCTCTCTCTCTCTCTGTCTTCTGTGTCTCTCTCTCTCTCTCTCTGCTCTCTCTCTCTGTCTCTCTCTCTGTCTTCTGTGTCTCTCTCTCTCTCTCTCTCTCTCTGTCTTCTGTGTCTCTCTCTCTCTCTCTCTGTCTTCTGTGTCTCTCTCTCTCTCTCTCTCTCTGTCTTCTGTGTCTCTCTCTCTCTCTCTCTCTCTCTCTCTGTCTTCTGTGTCTCTCTCTCTCTCTCTCTGTCTTCTGTGTCTCTCTCTCTCTCTCTCTGTCTTCTGTCTCTCTCTCTCTCTCTCTCTCTCTCTCTCTCTGTCTTCTGTGTCTCTCTCTCTCTCTCTCTCTCTCTCTCTCTCTCTCTCTCTCTCTCTCTCTCTCTGTCTTATGTGTCTCTCTCTCTCTCTCTCTCTCTCTCTCTGTCTTCTGTGTCTCTGTGCCTCACACACATTCTCAGTGGCTCCACATGAAAGAGCATGTTGACTGGGGGGAAGGCAGCTGGCGGTCTGAAACAAAAGGAGCCTTCTATATCCCCTTAGTCTCTTTTCAGCTGTCTCTTTTGTAGCCCGGGCTCTGGCCTGTTTGGAAATCAAATCTGTATCACTGGCCATAGAGAAGATGGAATCCGGTTGCCAGGGTTCTATCGTAGAGAAATGCAAAAACTCAATTAATGCAGGATGGAGCTGAATCAGGGCCCATGGCGAGGGTTCAATCCCAGAATGCACCTGGGCTGACATCCCTCGCCGTCTTTAGCCTATTCCACATTTATGCTTACTGACACATTCCCTGTAAACATACAGTATTGTCAATATGGCAAATGTGGTTCTATCTAGGACAAATATTTATTTGTGACGGCAAGATTCACTGCTTGTCAGATGTTCATCGTCATTATCATCACTCATCATCATCATAATCGTCATCACCTCTATCCACATCCGTATTTACATTTCTGCTTACTGACACATTGCCTGTCAATGTACAGTATTCTCAAATCACATACGTGTTTTGGGGACTAATGTTGGTTATGGCCATAATCATCATTACCATTATCATCATCATTGTTGTCATCATCACCACCATCCACATCAATATGTGCTGGAAAGTGTTCAAATTAAATGTACAGTGCCAGTCAAAAGTTTGGACACACCTACTCATTCCAGGGTTTTTCAATATATTGACTATTTTCTACATTGTAGAATAATAGTGAAGACATCAACACTATGAAAGAACACATGGAATCATATAGTAGACAAAAAAAGTGTTAAACAAATCAAAATATATTTTATATTTAAGATTCTTCAAAGTAGCCACCCTTTGCCTTGATGACAACTTTGCACACTCTTGGCATTCTCTCAACCAGCTTCTCCTTTGTTGTTACGACTCAACAGGCATTCTGGTCTCAGATAAAAGCGTACAATACTATATGTCCTCCAAGATATATGATTAGTTACATCATCCAATTTGTATGCTATTGTAAGACCCTGTTAGACGTATGATACTATATGTCAGAATTTTTATTTTGGAAATCATAGAGAGAGATATGATTGTATACAAATGTAAACAAGGTTTGAAATGATTGTTTGGGCTTCTTGCGATCAATTTGCAGTCAACAAATTATTAGTACCGTAATTTCCGGACTATTGAGCGCACCTGAATATAAGCCGCACCCACTGAATAAAAAAAAAAAATATTATTTTGAACATAAATAAGCCGCACATGTCTATAAGCCGCAGGTGCCTACCGGTACATTGAAACAAATGAACTTTACACAGGCTTTAACGAAACACGGCTTGTAACAAAAATAAATAGGCTTTAACGAAACACGGCTTGTAACAAAAATGAATAGGCTTTAACGAAACACGGCTTGTAACAAAAATAAATAGGCTTTAACGAAACACGGCTTGTAACAAAAATGAATAGGCTTTAACGAAACACGGCTTGTAACAAAAATAAATAGGCTTTAACGAAACACGGCTTGTAACAAAAATAAATAGGCTTTAACGAAACACGGCTTGTAACAAAAATAAATAGGCTTTAACGAAACATGGCTTGTAACATAAAATAAAAAATTAGCAGTAAGCTTTAGTTGTCTTTTTGCACTGAGTCAATTCCTCCCGCTGCTGTTTCCAACATCTTATCATCGACTCATTAAGACCAAGCTCCCGTGCAGCAGCTCTATTTCCTTTTCCAACAGCCAGATCAATCGCCTTCAACTTGAAAGCTGTGGGAGAAGAGACCCTTCCAGTCCCGTCTGGAGTGGTGAACCCTCTTCATCAACATAGCAGTCACCTGCTGCCAGGTCAGGGCCAGGCCGTGCACCGTAGACGAGCCCGTCAGACCTACAGGACAACAAGGGTTTGTGTTATTATTAGTAGAATTAGCATCTGTACCAAGGCTTACAGTAGTAAGAGGCTGGTGTGATGCTATTACCAGACCAGACTAGGGCCCAACGGGAAAGAGGCATCTAAAATAGCCCAGAGGACAGGAAGAGATTGAGGGAGTTTGTGTATTTTAAAATGTAATAAAAATGTATGCACTCTACTGTAGGTCGCTCTGGATAAGAGCGTCTGCTAAATGACTAAAATGTCAAATGTCAAAATGCATCATATGCATTTCTCCGTGTCTTTGCCATGATGAGGGTGACAAAATGACTACTGTAATCAGAATGATGGGAAGTTTGAGAGCGCTCGATTTAATCTAAACAGTAAACAAAAACGTTGTTTGACCTTAACCCGTTCGGCAATTTCATTGGTCTAATGAAAGCTTCATGCCACCAAAAAACTGAGCACGTCACAGAATGTGTTTGTTTGGAGAAAAAAAATGTGAAAGCGGGAAAAATCCATATTTTAGCCGCGTCATTGTTTAAGCCGCGAGGTTCAAAACGTGGGAAAAAAGTTGCGGCTTATAATCCGGAAATTACGGTAATTATATTTGGACCCCCTGACCTTCTGCACAAGAAAAAAATTGGCCCATGACTGAATCTAGTTGATGATACCTGCTATACGTCCTCTAATTCAGATGATATTGTACAACCGCTATTCCATTCATAATGTAGCCTTACGTAACGTAACATATATACTAAATGGAGTGTTACAGATTTATGTATAGAATAATAAGAATTACCCTGAGACCACGTTGGGCATGCATAAACATGGAAACATTAGCTGTTGGGTTTTTCAATTAGCTTTCTTCCAAGCTGAGTTGTATTAATGAAAGCAATGTTTCTCCTAGATTATATTTGAATAGCTATATTTCCCATTAGGCAGTGTTTTCATAATGTTGTTTGCCCTGTCATTTAAATGTTTGGTGTGTGTGTGTGTGCGTGTGCATGAGTGCTCTCTCAAATTGGAAGCAAGTCACAACATCTTGTCTGTTCTTATTACTCTAGAAAGTCATAAAATCAGTGTGGAACAACAGCTAGTCAGCCATTAATGACTGTTACAGCCCAGTCCGCTATCATTCTGACCAGTGCCGTTTATGAGGAGGATAAAAAAAATTAATGAGCATGGCCTTATTTCTATTACAGCATGTTGGAAGACTGTCATTCATATTCCATTCACCCAGTTCAATGTAACATTGATAGGTTTAGGCCTCTGCATGATACTCAAATTTTCCCGATACTCATCATAAGGTTGCTACAACCTAGCCTATGAATGAAAGTTTACAACGTAGCTGGAGAGAAACATTTGATATGACAGACAGTGACACATGGACAGACAGTGACACATTCAATACCCACTTGCACACTCTTGCCTGCATCTAGCTTATCTATGGTGTAATCATTAGTCCAACCGTTGCAAACGGGAGTTTCCATTTGATCAATTCAGGTATTTTATTCCCGTTTCGCTTGCTTCCGTTTAAGAAACATTTTAACAGAATCGGCAGAATGAATACACCCCTGATCACGCATAAACACAGTTCACTTTCATAGTAGCCACTTTGTATTCCTTCTCGCCTTAATGCACTCTACTCCTCTCACCTTTTCCCTTCATTTGTAGACTTCAATGAACAACACATAAGCTGTATGTGACCAGGCTAAAAAACCTTTCCAAGCCAAACCATGTCATAACCGCTACACACAGCCTACATCGTTGTCACCATATTAGCTAAAGCAACGTCCTAGTCAACATAGCTAATAGAACTACTGTCATAGCCAGCTAGCTAACATAGCATCCCTCTGTTTGAGACGGGTGTTTGAGTAACTAAACCAGCCAGTTGCATTTGCTAGCTAAGTAAGGGAAACTGAAAAAAATGACACTCCCTCTTTCTCTCTCATGCTTCTCCTTCATTTTTGAAGAAATGAAGCTCTGATAGGTTGGAGGATGTCCTCCGGAAGTTGTGATAATTATTATGTAAGTCTATGGAAGGGGGTGAGAACTCCAGCTACACCATAGTGCTATGCTACAGAGTGCTGTTGAGGCTACTGTAGACCTTCGTTTCAAAACAGTGTGTTTTAATCAATTATTTGGTGACGTGAATATATTTAGTATAATTTTATCTAAAAAGGATAACTTTTTCAATGTTTTACAATTTTTATTTTTATGAAATTCACTGAGGAGGATGGTCCTACCCTTCCTCCTCTGAGGAGCCTCCACTGAGTCTGACTTCCTCTCTCTTTTTAGTAAATTACATTACTCAGACTATAGAATTACCTATAGAAATGTTATAGGATCTTTGTGACTTAGACACTCAGCTGATGCTTACTCTCATGAGGCCAAGTCAGGAAGAAAAAAGTGCCGTTACAACTTCATTGCTGTGTCATGACTCTTTCCAACAAACACTGAAAGAAAGGATCAGACGTAATAATAGTGTTTAGCCTACCTCAAACGTGCCACAATCAATTCTTGCAAAATAACACACACTGTAGTTAACAGATGGACGTCATCATTTTCCATGATGCTGACAGTTATGACCTATTTTGATGAAATTGCACCTGCTGTTGCAGTATTTGAGTGGTTCAGGGATCGTTGGCTTTGGACTGGCTGGGGAGTGAGGGAGATGGGGGAGCAGGGATACGTCCCAAATGTCAGCCTATTTTCCTATATAGTGCACTACATTTGACCAGAGCCCTGTGGGCCCTTGTCAAAAGTAGTGCACTATATAGGGGGAAGGGTGCCATTTGAGATGCAGAGCAGACTTCTATAGAGACAGACGGAGATTGTGGTGATAGACCCCAGGTGCCTCAGACTCCCCCATGGAAGAGCCAGTCTGTCGATTTACCTCCTGGTGAGCAGGTGGATATCACCTCATGTCTCAGACGTGTCTGCCACTTGCCCCCGAGTGTTTGTTTGTTGGATGGATGGATGTCTCTCTCTCTCTCTCTCATTACATATTTTCTGGTAGAGTACTTTGTCCTGATATTTTACTGCATCCCGCATTAGGCATCGGCACACACTTTTACGTGAATGGAAATGCCCCTTAGGCCAATACTATGTTGGCAAGCTCTCCATAACCCAATACTCCAGGCCCGCCACCGCGGGAGTTTGTTTCTAAACACGGAGCCTTTGAAGTAGTCAATCATTTTGGGACGAGATGTGTTTGAAATTCTAACTTTGAATACCGTTAAGCACAGTCTTGCATTAAAAACCACGGTCTGATAGGCGGTTGGTTGGAAGAGGGGATTTTGGAAAAGTGATAGAGGTTAAAGTAGAGTGCGAGAACAGTTTGGCTCTTGGATTGAGGTAAATATAAATGTTGGTCGGGATAAAGAGTATTAAACTTACATTATTAGAATCCAATGTATCAGCCTCCACTTCCATGAGTATCATTTGAATGGTGGTTGTACTGTAGTCGGTGCAGACAACCATCATCCCAGTAGACCCCTTCCTGTCTACCCCCCAGCTCCAGTCCACATGACATGTGTTGCCCTGGTATCATCATGGGTGTTGTTAGGAGGGAAGCTACTGTTGGGGGTTATCTCCTGGCCACTGTGCCCTGCTGCCCGCCTGTCGTTGGCCCTGTAAGGGCCTGGGGGTCAGGGCAGATTAGTATGTGAAAAGCCTGTCCCAGAGGCACTGCCTGGCACGGCCAGATCTGCCCGCCACAGGTCACAATTCAGCTGTCTAATCAGGCGTAGCCAAAACAACACATTTATCACACACTCCTCTGTCCTCCTCTGCCCTCTTTTTCTCATTCTGTCTATCCTCTGGTTCCCCGGCTGCAAGGGTGCAGCATTGTTACATCCTTCCTCCATCTGCTTCTCCTGCCATCCCTCCATCCCGTCACTCCTGCCCCTCTGCCATGCTTCATCTGTCCCACCCTGCACCATACCAACAAAAATCGAATCTGAATTTGGAGAACGTAAGTTTTGCAGAGAGACTGAGCAACAGCTTCTATCTCCAAACCATCAGACTGTTAAACAGTCACCACAAGCCGGCCTCCGCCCAGTACCCTACCCTGAACCTTAGTCACTGTTACTAGCCAGCTACCACCCAGTACTCTACCCTGCACCTTAGAGACTGCTGCCCAATGTACATACACTGAGTGTACAAAACACTAAGGACACCATGACATAGGCTGACCAGGTGAATCCAGGTGAAAGCTATGATCCCTTAGTGATGTCACTTGTTAAAATCCCTTCAATCAGTTTAGATGAAGGGGAGGAGACAGGTTAAAGGAAATTTTTTAAACCTCGAGACAATTGATAAAATGGCGGCGGAAGAAATGGCAACAGTTTTACAGGCGCCTAACCAATTGTGCTATGTGGTTTTTTTCACGTTATTTGTAACTTATTTTGTACATAATGTTTCTGCCACCGTATCTTACGGCAAAAAAGAGCATCTGGATTTCAGGACAGCGATCACTCACCTCGGATTAGACAAAGATTTTTTCTTCAACAAGCAGGATGCCTAGGATGCACTTCGAACATCTGACAAGGCCAACATCCCTGTCATTGGCAAGAGAAAGGGACGCAGGTACAGAGGACACAGAGCGGGGTGCCTCGTAAGGCTCTGCAGACGGCAAGTGGGAAAGCTGCCATTGACGTCAGTATTACTCGCCAACATACAATCATTGGACAATTAGACGAGGTACCACGAATATCCTACCAACGGGACATCAGAAACTGTAACATCTTATGTTTCACAGAATCGTGGCTGAATGATGACATACATAGCAGTAAATACGCTGCACTGGCTAGATAGAACAGCGCACTCAGGTAAGACGAGGGGGGGGGGCGGTCTGTGCATATTTGTAAACAACAGCTGGTGCACTAAATCTAAGGAAGTCTCTAGATTTTGCTCGCCTGAAGTAGAGTATCTTATGATAAGCTGTAGACCACACTATTTGCCAAGAGAGTTTTCATCAATACTTTTCTTGGCTGTTTATTTACCACAACAGACGGATGCTGGCACTAAGACCGCACTCAGTCAGCTGTATAAGGAAATAAGCAAATAGTAAACTGCTCACCCAGAGGCGGTGCTCCTAGTGGCCGGGGACTAATACAGGGAAACTTAAATCAGTTTTACCTCATTTCTATCAACTTGTTAAATGTGCAACCAGAGGAAATAAATTCTAGATCACCTGTACTCCACACACAGAGACGCATACAAAGCTCTCCCTCGCCCTCCATTTGGTAAATCTGACCACAATTCTATCCTCCTGATTCCTGCTTTCAAGCTAAAATTAAAGCAGGAAGCACCAGTGACTCGGTCTATTAAAAAGTGGTCAGATCAAGCAGATGCTAAACTACAGGACTGTTTTGCTAGCACAGACTGGAACATGTTCTGGGATTCTTCTGATGGCACTGAGGAGTACAGCACATCAGTCACTGGCCTTATCAATAAGTGCATCAATGACTTCGTCCCCACAGTGACTGTACATACACACTAGAGGTCGACCGATTATGATTTTTCAACACCGATACCGATTATTTGAGGGCCAAAAAGGCCGCTACCGATTAATCGGCCGATTCTTCCCGATTTATTTGTAATAATGACAATTACAACAGTACTGAATGAACACTTATTTTAACTTAATATAATACATCAATAAAATCAATTTAGCCTCAAATAAATAATGAAACATGTTCAATTTGGTTTAAATAATGCAAAAACAAAGTGTTGGAGAAGAAAGTAAAAGTGCAATATGTGCCATGTAAAAAAGCTAACATTTAAGTTCCTTGCTCAAAACATGAGAACATATGAAAGCTGGTGGTTCCTTTTAACATGAGTCGTCAATATTCCCAGGTAAGAAGTTTTAGGTTGTAGTTATTATAGGAATTATAGGACTATTTCTCTCTATACGATTTGTATTTCATATACCTTTGACTATTGGATGTTCTTATAGGCACTTTAGTATTGCCAGTGTAACAGTATAGCTTCCGTCCCTCTCCTCGCTCCTACCTGGGCTCGAACCAGGAACACATCGACAACAGCCACCCTCGAAGCATTGTTACCCATGCAGAGCAAGGGGAACAACTACTGCAAGTCTCAGAGCGAGTGACGTTTGAAACGCTATTAGTGCATACCCCGCTAACTAGCTAGCCATTTCACATCGGTTACACCAGCCTAATCTTGAGAGTTGATAGGCTTGAAGTCATAAACAGCACAATGCTTGAAGTATTGCGAAGAGCTGCTGGGAAACGTACGAAAGTGCTGTTTGAATGAATGCTTACGAGCCTGCTGGTGCCTACCATCGCTCAGTCAGACTGCTCTATCAAATCATAGACTTAATTATAACATAATAACACACAGAAATATGAGCCTTTGGTCAGTAAAATGGTCGAATCCGGAAACTATAATTTTGAAAAATAGTTTATTCTTTCAGTGATATACGGAACCGTTATGTATTTTATCTAACGGGTGGCATCCCTAAGTCTAAATATTGCTGTTACATTGTACAATCTTCAATGTTATGTCATAATTATGTACAATTCTGGCCATTGTTAGGAATACATGGATTTCACACAGTTCGCAATGAGCCAGGCGGCCCAAACTGCTGCATATACTCTGACTGCTTGCACAGAACGCAAGAGAAGTGACACAATTTCCCTAGTTATAAGAAATTCATGTTAGCAGGCAATATTAACTAAATATGCAGGTTTAAAAATATATACTTGTGTATTGATTTTAAAGAAAGACATTGATGTTTATGGTTAGGTACATTGGTGCAACGACAGTGTTTTCGCAAATGTGCTTGTTAAATCATCACCCGTTTGTCGAAGTAGGCTGTGCTTCAATGAGAAATTAACAGGCACCGCATTGATTATATGCAACACAGGACACGCTAGATAAACTACTGAATATGTTAAGATTGATTGTTTTTTATAAGATAAGTTTAATGCTAGTTAGCAACTTACCTTGGCTTCTTGCTGCCCTCACGTAACAGGTAGTCAGCCTGCCATGCAGGCTCCTCGTGCAGAGCAATGTAAGGCAGGTGGTTAGAGCGTTAGACTAGTAACCGGAAGGTTGCAAAAATGAATCCCCGAGCTGACAAGGTAAAAATCTGTCGTTGTTGCCCCTGAACAAGGCAGTTAACCCACTGTTCCTTGGCCATCATTGAAAATAAGAATGTGTTCTTAACTGACTTGCCTAATAAATTGTTTTTGTAAATATCGGCAAATCGGTGTCCAAAAATAACATTTACCAATTGTTATGAAAACGTGAAATCGGCCCTAATTAATCGGCCATTCCGATTAATCGGTCGACCTCTAATACATACCCCAACCAGAAGCCATGGATCACAGGCAACATTCGCACTGAGCTAAAGAGTAGAGCTACCGCTTTCAAGGTGCGGGACTCTAACCCTGAAGCTTATAAGAAATCCTGCTATGCCCTCCGATGAACCATCAAACAGGCAAAGCGTCAATACAGGACTAAGATTGAATCGTACTACACCGGCTCCGACGCTCATCTTATGTGGCGGGCATTACAGACTACAAAAGGGAAGCACAGCCACGAGATGCCCAGTGACACGAGCCTACCAGACGAGCTAAATCACTTCTATGCTCGCTTCGAGGCAAGCAACACTGAGGCATGCATGAGAGCATCAGCTGTTCCGGACGACTGTGTGATCACGCTCTGCATAGCCGACGTAAGACCTTTAAACAGATCAACATTCACAAGGCCGCGGGGCCAGACGGATAACCAGGACGTGTGCTCTGGGAATGTGCTGACCAACTGGCAAGTGTCTTCACTGACATTTTCAACATGTCCCTGATTAAGTCTGTAATACCAACCTGTTTCAAGCAGACCACCATAGTCCCTGTGCCCAAGAACACCAAGGAAACCTGCCTAAATGACTACAGACCTGTAGCACTCACGTCCGTAGCCATGAAGTGCTTTGAAAGGCTGGTAATGGCTCACATTAACACCATTATCCCAGAAATCCTAGACCCACTCCAATTTTCATACCGCCCAAACAGATCCACAGATGATTCAATCTCTATTGCACTCCACACTGCCCTTTCCCACCTGGACAAAAGGAACACCTATGTGAGAATGCTATTCATTGACTACAGCTCAGCGTTCAACACCATAGTACCCTCAAAGCTCATCACTAAGCCAAGGATCCTGGGACTAAACACCTCCCTCTGTAACTGGATCCTGGACTTCCTGACTGGCCACCCCCAGGTGGTGAGGGTAGATAGCAACACATCCACCACATTGATCCTCAACACTAGAGCCCCTCAGGGGTGCATGCTCAGTCCCCTCCTGTACTCCCTGTTTACCCACAACTGCGTGGCCAGGCACGACACCAACACCATTAAGTTTGCAGACAACACAACAGCCTGATCACCGACAACGACGAGACAGCCCATAGGGAGGAGGGCAGAGACCTGGCCAGGTGGTGCCAGAACAACAACCTATCCCTCAACATAATCAAGACAAAGGAGATGATTGTGGACTACAGGAAAAGGAGGACAGAGCACGCCCCCATTCTCATCGATGAGGCTGTAGTGGAGCAGATTGAGAGCTTCAAGTTCCTTGGTGTCTACATCACCAACAAACTATTATGGTCCAAACACACCAAGACAGTCGTGAAGAGGGCACGACAAAGCCTATTCCCCCTCAGGAAACTAAAAAGATCTGGCATAGGTCCTCAGATCCTCAAAAGGTTCTACAGCTGCAACATCGTGAGCATCCTGACTGGTTACATCACTGCCTGGTATGGCAACTGCTCGGCCTCCGACCGCAAGGCACGACAGAGGATAGTGCGTACGGCCGAGTATATCACTGGGGCTAAGCTGCCTGCCATCCAGGATCTCTGCACCAGGCGTTTTTGTTATTAATTTATTTTTATTTCACCAAAAGTTTAATCAGGTAGGCTAGTTGAGAACAAGTTCTCATTGACAACTGCGACCTGGCCAAGATAAAGCAAAGCAGTTCGACACATATAACAACACGTAGTTACACATGGAATAAACAAACATACAATCAATAATACAGTAGAAAAAGTCTATATACAGTGTGTGCAAATGAGGTAAGATAAGGGAGGTTAGGCAATAAATAGACCATGGTGGCGAAGTAATTACTTAAATACCAATTAAAACACTGGAGTGATAGATGTGCAAAAGATGCATGTGCAAGTAGAGATACTGTGGTGCAAAGGAGCAAGACAAATAAATAAATACAGTATGGGGATGAGGTAGTTGGATGGGCTATTAACAGATGGGCTATGTACAGGTGCAATGATCTGTGAGCTGCTCTGACAGCTGGTGCGTAAAGTTAGTGAGGGAGATATGATTCTCCAGCTTTAGTGATTTTTGCAGTTCGTTCCAGTCATTGGCAGTAGAGAACTGGAAGGAAAGGCGGCCAAAGCAGGAATTGGCTTTGTGGGTGACCAGTGAGATATACCTGCTGGAGCAGGTGCTACGGGTGGGTGCTGCTCTGGTGACCAGTGAGCGGAGATAAGGCGGGGCTTTACCTAGCAAAGACTTGTAGATGACCTGGCGCCAGTGGGCTTGGCGACGAGTATGAAGCGAGGGCCAGCCAACGAGAGCATACAGGTCGCAGTGGTGGGTAGTATATGGGGATGGGGCTTTGATGACAAAACAGATGGCACTGTGATAGACTGCATCCAATTTGTTGAGTAGAGTGTTGGAGACTATTTTGTAAATGATATCGCCGAAGTTGAGGATCGGTAGGATGGACAGTTTTACAAGGGTATGTTTGGCAGCACGAGTGAAGGATGCTTTGTTGCGAGTTGGGAAGCCAATTCCAGATTTCATTTTGGATTGGAGATGCTTATTGTGAGTCTGGAAGGAGAGTTTACAGTTTAGCCAGACACCTAGGTATTTGTAGTTGTCCACATATTCTAAGTCAGAACCGTCCAGAGTAGTGATGATAGATGGACGGGCAGGTGCGGGCAGCGATCAGTTGAAGAGCATGCATTTAGTTTTACTTGCATTTAAGAGCAGATGGAGGCCACGGAAGGAGAGTTGTATGGCATTGAAGCTCGTCTGGAGGTTAGTTAACACAGTGTCCAAAGAAGGGCCAGAAGTATACAGAATGGTGTCGTCTGTGTAAAGGTGGATCAGAGAATCACCAGCAGCAAGAGCGACATCTTTGATGTATACAGAGAAAAGAGTTGGCCCGAGAATTGAACCCTGTAGCACCCCCATAGAGACTGCCAGAGGTCCGGACAACAGGCCCTCCGATTTGACACACTGAACTCCATCAGAGAAGTAGTTGGTGAACCAGGCGAGGCAGTCATTTGAGAAACCAAGGCTGTTGAATCTGCCGATAAGAATGTGGTGATTGACAGAGTCGAAAGCCTTGGCCAGGTCGATGAATACAGCTGCACAGTAATGTCTCTTATCGATGGCGGTTATGATATCGTTTAGGATCTTGAGTGTGGCTGAGGTGCACCCATGACCAGCTCTGAAACCAGATTGCATAGCGGAGAAGTTACGGTGGGATTCGAAATGGTCGGTGATCTGTTTGTTATCTGCGGTGTCAGAGGAAGGCCCCTAAAATTGTCAAGGACGCAAGCCAGTCCAGTCATAGACTGATCTCTCTACTACCGCATGGCAAGTGGTACCGGAGCACCAAGTCTAGGACCAAAATGCTTCTCGACAGCTTTTACCCCAAAGCCATAAGACTCATGAACAGGTAATCAAATGGCTACCCGGACTATTTGCATTGTCCCGCCCCCCCCAAACCCTCTTTTACGCTGCTGTTACTCTCTGTTTATCATATATGCATAGTCACTTTAACAATATGTACATGATTATACTACCTCAATTAGCCCGACTAACCGGTGCCTGTATATACAGTTGAAGTCGGAAGTTTACATACACCTTAGCCAAATGCACTTAAACACAGTATTCACAATTCCTGACATTTAATCCTAGTAAAAATTCCCTGTCTTAGGTCAGTTAGGATCACCACTTTATTTTAAGAATGTGAAATGTCAGAATAATAGTAGACAGAATTACTTATTTCAGCTTTTATTTATTTCATCACATTCCCAGTGGGTCAGAAGTTTACATACACTCAATTAATATTTGGTAGCATTGCCTTTAAATTGTTTAACTTGGGTCAAACATTTCGGGTAGCCTTCCACAAGCTTCCCACAATAAGTTGGGTGAATTTTGGCCTATTCCTCCTGACAGAGCTGGTGAAACGGAGTTAGGTTTGTAGGCCTCCTTGCTCGCACACACCTTTTCAGTTCTGCCCACAAATTTTCTATGGGATTGAGGTCAGGGCTTTGTGATGGCCACTCCCAATACCTTGACTTTGTTGTCTTTAAGCCATCTTGCCACAACATTGGAAGTATGCTTTGGGTCATTGTCCATTTGGAAGACACATTTGCGACCAAGCTTTAACTTCCTGACTGATGTCTTGAGATATTGCTTCAATAATTTTCCATCCTCATGAAGCCATCTATTTTGTGAAGTGCACCAGTCCCTCCTGCAGCAAAGCACCCCCACAACACGATGCTGCCACCCCCGTGCTTCACGGTTAGGATGGTGTTCTTCGGCTTGCAAGCCTCCCCCTTTTCACTCCAAACATAGCGATGGTCATTATGGCCAAACAATTCAATTTTTGTTTCATCAGACCAGAGGACATTTCTCCAAAAAGTACAATCTTTGTCCCCATGTGCAGTTGCAAACCGTAGTCTGGCTTTTTTATGGCAGCTTTGGAGCTGTGGCGTCTTCCTTGCTGAGCAGCCTTTCAGGTTATGTCGAAATAGGACTTGTTTTACTTTGGATATAGATACTTTTGTACTTCCTCCAGCATCTTGACATGGTCCTTTGCTGTTGTTCTGGGATTGATTTGCACTTTTTGCACCAAAGTACGTTCAACTCTAGGAGACAGAACGCGTCTCCTTCCTGAGCGGTATGACGGCTGCGTGGTCCCATGGTGTTTATACTTGCGTACTATTGTTTGTACAGATGAACGTGGTACCTTCAGGCATTTGGAAATTACTTCTAAGGATGAACCAGACTTGTTTAGGTCTACAATTTCTTTCTGATTTCTTTTGATTTTCCCATGATGTCAAGCAAAGAGGCACTGAGTTTAAAGGTAGGCCTTGAAGTACATCCACAGGTACACCTCCAATTGACTGAAATGATGTCAATTAGCCTATCAGACGCTTCTAAAGCCATGACATCATTTTCTGGAATTTTCCAAGCTGTTTAAAGGCACAGTCAACTTAGTGTATGTACATTTCTGACCCACTGGAATTGTGCTACAGTGAATTATAAGTGAAATAATCTGTCTGTAAACAATTGTTGGAAATATTACTTGTGTCATGCACAAAGTAGATGTCCTAACCGACTTGCCAAAACTATAGTTTGTTAACAAGAAATGTGTGGAGTGGTTGAAAAACTAGTTTTAATGACTCCAACCTAAGTGTACGTAAACCTCCGACTTCAACTGTAGCCTCGCTACTGTTATAGCCTTGCTACTGTATATAGCCTCGCTACTGTTATTTTTCATTGTCTTTTTAACGTGGTTGTTTATTTTCTTACTTATCTATTGTTTACCTAATGCCTATTTTTTTACTTAAACACTGCACTGTTGGTTAGAGCATGTAAGTAAGCATTTCACTGTAAGGTCTACACCGGTTGTATGACAAATACATTTTGATTTGGAATTGAGACATGGATTGTGTATGTGTGCCATTCAGAGGGTAAATGGGCAAGACAAAAGATTTTAGTGCCTTAAACAGGGTATGGTAGTAGGGGCACTGGTTTTCTGACAAGAACACGCTCAACCATATCATGTGTGTATCAAGAATGGTCCACCACCCAAAGGACATCCAGACAACGTGGGAAGCATTGGAGAAAAAAATGGGCCAGCATCCCTGTGGAACACTGTCGACTCCTTGTAGAGTCCATGCCCCGACGAATTGATGCTGTTCTGAGTGCACTGTTCAATTTAATAATGTTTACTTGCTGTTTAAATGTTTTATTGCTTGGTATTACTGCACTGTTGGAACTAGAAAAACATTTTTTTTACTGCACCTGCAATAACATAGCAACCAATACGATTTGATTTGCAGAGGTATGGTTGGATTATCCTGCTTGTGTCTCAATGTGGGTAAAGGAGATTTCCAGATACCACTAATCTCCTTGAAAGAGAGAAAAGAAACAGCTTCCAGCAGCCCCTGTCCCTGTCTTTAGAATGGCCCCAACCCCCCCGGCACAGACGTCAACGTCTATTCCACATTGCTTACGTGGAAACAACGTTGATTCAACCAGTGTGTGCCCCCTGTCCCTGACCTTGTCCCACCCCCTGTCCCTTTTCCCAGCTACTGTCCCTTTACCCAGCCCCTATTCCTGTCCCTCATAAAGTAGTAATGGTAGGAGCCATGCACTCAACAGCAGCACTGTAGTGTTCAGGCAGGATTTGTTTCTCTCTGCTCACGCACCGTGTTGTCTTTCACACTACATTATTTGTGTGGGTGTTATATAAGAGCATGGCTCCAGGCTCTCAGACCACCTCAACCCTCAGCACGCCACCGCACAGGAGAATAAGAGGAGGGAAAAGGGGGACAATGGGCACAGGAAGGGGGCAGGTACAGTACAGTACTCCTTTTCTAGGGAGTTTTTCCTAGCCACCTTGCTTCTACATCTGCATTGCTTGCTGTTTAGGGTTTTAAGCTTTGTTTAGCACAACTAAACAAAGGCCTAGGTTGATATCTATTTCACTGGGGTTGAGGCTTTTCCCCAGTGGCTTGGGATGATACTATAATCTGCGGCTCCCTCTGTCCAGAGAGAGAGCCGCAGCGAATCTATCAGCACACTCAATGTAGAGCCCCAACAACATGGTGGTAATGGTGCTTATTGCCTGGCTGGCTTTCAGGAGATACGGTCTGTACTACAGGAGAAGCAGGGAACTGGCTCTGTCTCAAAACCAAACCCTGTCTATCTACTGTGTCTGTATCGATAGAGCCTTATCAACCTGCAGGTCATTTAGCAGAAACTCTTATCCAGAGCGACTTACGGGAGCAATTAGGGTTAAGTGCCTTGCTCAAGGGCAAATCAACAGATGTGCCCAGGAACCAGTGCTCTCCTGCCTCCTATTTCTCAGCTTGTGATTAACTTTTCACGGCTATGTGTATTGAATTGGGAGCTGCCAGGTTATGGCAGTGTTTGTACTGTATTTTCCTCTCTGTGTGGCGGCAGGTAGCCTAGCAGTTAAGAGCCTTGGGCCAGTAACCGAAAGGTAGCTGGTTCAAATCCCCGAGCCGACTAGGTGAAAAAAGATCGGTCGATGTGCCCTTGAGCAAGGCACTTAACCCTAATTGCTCCCATAACTCTACAGATTTCTTGACTGCATGCCTTTTCTCACATAAAGCAGCTAATTAAAAGTCGCTGGATCCAATCTTCCTTTGTAGTGGGATCTCTTCAAAGGGGCCATCGGTTGGAGAGATAGAGAATGAATAGGAACACGGTTGCGACAGCAACAGAGAACAGCGGTGGTATGGTGAATTTATGGAAAGGCCGAGAGGGTTGCTAATTAGGTGGCTGACTTCTGCATCTCATAAAAAGTGCCCTTTTCAATCTCTGCTGCTGCTCTGCTCTCTGTCTGAAGAATGGGCAATTACAGGATGGTGTGTATGGAAGCGCTCTGAGGGGGCACTGTTAGTGGGATCGTTGAGGAGAAGGAAAGAGAAGTAATAAGATTCAAACATCTGAACGTGTATATTGTCATGGAGACTACAGGACCACGAGGGAGGGAGAGAAACAAGCATGGCCAGAGAAAATGAGGCCTCATCAGATATTAAAACTAAATTAAAGCCAAAATATGCTTTCCACAAGTGACCCAGGAGCTACAGATTTAGTTATTTCAATATCAAGTCTGCATCTGAGGAAAAGCAGCAAAGGACGGCTGCTGCACATAGATGCCACACATTCAACTCCTGTAAGCAATTTTGCCCTTATTTCTTTCCAATTACAAAGTCCAATTTTTGCACACCGTGCATCCTAGAATAGTGCCTCATCAAGTGTGGCTATATAGCCTTCTGTATAGTGTGTTGTGGTAAACTATAGCCTACCTGCTACCATATTTGGTTCCGTTTTGATGCAAGCTAAATTTGCGTCTTTACTACTTCCACATTATTATTCTGAGATCAGGAGATCTCCCAAAGTACAGACCACGTCCCAGATAGCGTAATAATGTACTGTACTGTGATTATAATTTACAGCAGGCTTTTTTAATCACATAATTAGCCAGTATCAGTGCAGATCCCAATTACCAAGTCCTCCCATTCACTGAAGATGTTGAGATCTCTTTATGTTTGTACTGTATTATTCATTTGACCTGTTCCTTGTGCTCGATCTTATGGAATGTGCAGTATTGGGGTGTAATGTACAGTGAGGGAAAAAAGTATTTGATCTCCTGCTGATTTTGTACGTTTGCCCACTGACAAAGAAAGGATCAGTCTATAATTTTAATGGTAGGTGTATTTGAACAGTGAGAGACAGAATAACAACAAAAATATCCAGAAAAACGCATGTCAAAAATGTTATAAATTGATTTGCATTTTAATGAGGGAAATAAGTATTTGACCCCCTCTCAATCAGAAAGATTTCTGGCTCCCAGGTGTCTTTTATACAGGTAACGAGCTGAGATTAGGAGCACACTCTTAAAGGGAGTGCTCCTAATCTCAGCTTGTTACCTGTATAAAAGATACCTGTCCACAGAAGCAATCAATCAATCAGATTCCAAACTCTCCACCATGGCCAAGACCAAAGAGCTCTCTAAGGATGTCAGAGACAAGATTGTAGACCTACACAAGGCTGGAATGGGCTACAAGACCATCGCCAAGCAGCTTGGTGAGAAGGTGACAACATTTGGTGCGATTATTCGCAAATAGAAGAAACACAAAAGAACTGTCAATCTCCCTTGGCCTGGGGCTCCATGCAAGATCTCACCTCGTGGAGTTGCAATGATCATGAGAACGGTGAGGAATCAGCCCAGAACTACACGGGAGGATCTTGTCAATGATCTCAAGGCAGCTGGGACCATAGTCACCAAGAAAACAATTGGTAACACTACGCTGTGAAGAACTGAAATCCTGCAGCGCCCGCAAGGTCCCCCTGCTCAAGAAAGTACATATACATGCCCGTCTGAAGTTTGCCAATGAACATCTGAATGATTCAGAGGACAACTGGGTGAAAGTGTTGTGGTCAGATGAGACCAAAATGGAGCTCTTTGGCATCAACTCAACTCGCCGTGTTTGGAGGAGGAGGAATGCTGCCTATGATCCCAAGAACACCGTCAATCATGGAGGTGAAAACATTATGCTTTGGGGGTGTTTTTCTGCTAAGGGGACAGGACAACTTCAAAACAAACACTTGTCACTGTAGTGGTACCCTGTAAGACACATCCATTGTACCATTAGTTATAGGTAACTAATTGTACCCTTGCAGTTCGTACCTTAACAGAGCTATATGTGTACCTTAGTGACAATATAGTACCATTCTTACATAAAGTCCACAGAACAAAAGCGTACTTTTAGAAAATTAGCCTTCTGGAAACAAAGTAAACTTTAGAAGATGAATTGAAACAAAAGAACGCTAAATACCCTCGCATGGTAATCTTCAAGCTTGGCAGGGTTGTCTTTCAGAGGACACATGGCTCTTGACCTTCGCCACTCCCGAGTCTGTAAGGGAGCTGCAGCGATGGGACAAGATTGGGGAGAAAAAGGTGTAAAAGTAAACAATTAAAAAATCATTCACGGTCAGTTAATTTGATTACTTCAGGACCTGTCTGATAGGCTGAGATAAAACGCAAGGAATACACACTGAAAATACAATACAAAAGAGGAAATATAGCATAAATGCCAATAACAATTTTACGGATGTGTGTGGGTGTGTGTGTTTGTGCATATGAATGGGAGTGTGAAGGTAGGTGAATATGAATATGTGTAGAAGAGCAGGAGAAAATGGCAGATGCATAGGGTCTATGTATGTGAATGAAGGAGAATGGATGAGTAAGTTGATGTATGGATGGGTGTAAATGTGTCTGAAAAGAAGGGAGGGTGGGAAAAGACAGGAGGTTGGGACAAACTTGGCTTGGGTGGATAAGGATGGGCAAGGATGGGAGGTTGTGACAAGCTTGGCTGGGCAAGGGTCGGGTTGTAAACTGGGAGGTGGAGAGGGACAAGCTTGGATTGGGAAAAAAGGACGGAAGTATTTATCTATACTACAATGTCATTTTATTTATTTTTGTGACTTGCAAATCTGCTGTAAAATGAATAAGAGCTCTGGCCAAATTAAGAGAGGAGGTCAAGTCATTATTATTCCTTGTTTGCCATTATAGTTCAGATCCAATGGTGGTTATTGGCAAGAGTGGAGATGGGTTCAATCCGAGGGATCGGGACAGGGGGATCTGGGGGAGCATCAGACACTTCCCTGAAGTATGTGTGGTGCCTCCACTCATCTCCCTTCGGACTCTTAGAGCCCCACCAGCCACTATACTCCAATAACCCTGAAGCAACTATCAGCAGATAAAAAAGAATCACTAAAAATGTAAAATCACCCAAAATATTAAATATTAGACACAATATTTCCCATAGATTTTTATTTTATATTTTAAGTAGTGCCCCTATTTACTCAAATGACAACACACGTCACTCAATTCAGTGCCTCCGAGTTCCATGTATCGAACAGTTATTTCAGTTATATTAAAACCAGGAAAATCTGGAGTCCCTTGCTGATTACAGACCCATAAGTTGATTAAATTGTGATAATAAAATAATAACAAAACTCATAAGCAACAGACTGGCAAAAGTATTACCAGACTTTATAAATATTAATCAAACAGAGTTTATTAAAAATAGACACTTAAAAACAAATATAAGAACATGTTTTAGTATAATACAATATGCAAAAAAACAAGATTTAGATTTATCAATAATCAGTCACTCCAGGATTTGGCGAAAATCACCGAAAATTGTGATTTCTGCAGCCAAAAATGCTTGATATTGCGGCAGCATTTCTGAAATTCTGCGCTGTTTTTTTACGTTCATTTCATATAATGCAATAAAAAGTCATGTGTGCTCAT
The DNA here is from genome assembly GCF_901001165.1 of Salmo trutta. Taxonomy (NCBI): domain Eukaryota; kingdom Metazoa; phylum Chordata; class Actinopteri; order Salmoniformes; family Salmonidae; genus Salmo; species Salmo trutta. The sequence goes on along the minus strand of NC_042987.1, from coordinate 22,266,508 downwards.
TTTTAGGACGATTTTAAGCAGAATACATAATACAAAAACAATTAGAAACATTTAAAGTGCTCAATTTAGTTTATTTTCCTGAAAAAACAGCTCTGTCATAATTCACTCACACACACACACACACACACACCTCTCCTCTCCATCAGGTTTGGGGCTTGCTATCAACACGAGATGCACCTCCCATTCCCACTCTCAAAAAAGCCCCAAATAGATTCAAAACTGATCAATTGCTTTCAATTTGAGGATCGATATTTCTTTCGCATAAATTGTCTTCAAAATACTTCAGATTGTGATTTTTTTCTGAAAGGGTCGCAAGGGAGATAAAGAACAGAAAATGTAAAATAGAGTATTGTGGTTGATATGCACTTTTAAAACAGCATTACCATTTCAAAAAAATCCAGAAAGATTGTGTATTTGTGATCCGTATTAAGTTTTACAGAGTTTCAAACGGCAAAGCTGACAAATTGCACTCAGTGCTTTGAGCAGCGTTCTCCATAGAGCAGAGTGCCAAGGTTAGCGGAGTAAAACGCCACTCAACTTGATTCTTTCAGCGCTTGCCACAGTCTTCCCTGCTACCACTTCAGTCATGGTGATCTGCCGCTGGAACTGTTCTGACATTCTCATATGATTTGCTGATTCGATGTGACTGTTGATTGTTGACTTTCTCTCGTTTCCAAAAACATTTGGAAATTGTTTCGCACGGTCTTTAGTTGTTATTTTTGTTGGCAAATGAGATTGATTTCCGTTCATTGTACTGCCTTTCATTGTGGTGCCAGGACAACAACCTCTCCCTCAATGTGAGCAAGACAAAAGGATCTGATCGTGGACTACAGGAAAAGGCGGGTCAAACAGGCCCCCATTAACGTTGAAAGGGCTGAAGTGGAGCGGGTCGAGAGTTTCAAGTTCCTTGGTGTCCACATCACCAACGAACTATCATGGTCCAAACATAGAAAGACAGTTGTGAAGAGGGCACGACAAATCCTTTTCCCCCTCAGGAGACTGAAAAGATTTGGCATGGGTCCCCAGATCCTGAAAAGGTTCGACAGCTGCACCATCGAGAGCATCCTGACCAGCTGCATCACCACCTGGTATGGCAACTGCTCGGCATCTGACCGTAAGGCGCTAGAGGGTAGTGCGAATGGCCCAGTACATCACTGGGGCCAAGCTTCCGGCCATCCAGGACCTATATACTAGGCGGTGTCAGAGGAAAGCCTTGGTAAATATTTTCTTAACCAACAATGCAGTTCAAGAAGAGTTAAGGGCTTGTAAGTACGCATTTCATGGTAAAGTCTACACTTGTTGTATTCGGCGCTTGTGACAAATAAAGTTTGATTTGATTTATCAGCCATCACTCATCATCTTCGTATGTGTATATGCTGACAGCCAGGGGGAAAAAACGTTGTTGACGTGTGGTTGGATTGGGCCATTTTCCACTGTAACAGTGCAGTAATTGGTCAAAATTACGAACCCGCTTTTGATTGGACCCTTTTATGCACTAAAAGTGCGGGGATTGGTCAACATTGCGAGCTCTCGCATAATATTCACTGATTGCATAATTTAATGCAAAATCAACCAATCACAGAATCCTGGAAGGACTGAATAATGGCTGTTGATGCCGAAAAAGCTTTTGACCGTCTTGAATGGTCTTTTCTAATCAAAACTGGAGGCACTCAACTTTCCAGCTGAAATAATAAATTTCATGAAAATATTATTGAAACATCCTAAAGAAAAAATATACACAAATAATACATTATCTGATTAAATTGCTTTAGAAAGGGGTACGAGACAGGGATGTCCTCACTCCCCCTTCCTGTTTGCCCTGGCAATTGAAAGCTTGCAGAAATAATTAGACTGGACCCAAACGTAACAAGTATCAATATTTATTATTTCCCGACGATCTTCTGATGTACTTGACTAATATTGAAAACTCAATGCCCCCCTTGTTTAAAACATTTTAGGAATACTTTAAAATGATAATGGGAAAAACTGAAATAGTGGCAATAGGAAAAATAAAAATAACTCATGATCTACAGAAATCCTTTAAGTGGACCACAACAAATATTAAATAATAGGATGCTTAATAAGTGACAACAAAAAAAGCTGATCTATATAAATTGATAATCTCCCCATACATTTTACTGGTGGAATAAAACTCTTCAGAATGGCATTACTTCCAAAGTTTTTAATATACATTTTTGGTAATACGAATTACCCCACCGAAGACATTCTTTAAAAAAGTATACTCTGCCATAACAGGCTTCATATGGGCAATAGAATTCATGGAATAAATAGGAAAGTTTTACATGTCCCTAAATCTGAGGGTGGTTTTAACTTCTTAAGGACAGACGTTCTGCTAGCGGAACGCCTCACCAATATCCAATGGTAGAGCGTGGCGCGAAATACAAATACCTCAAAAATGCTATAACTTCAATTTCTCAAACATATGACTATTTTACACCATTTTAAAGACAAGACTCTCGTTAATCTAACCACATTGTCCGATTTCAAAAAGGCTTTACAGCGAAAACAAAATATTAGATTATGTCAGGAGAGTACCCTGCCAAAAATAATCACACAGCCATTTTCAAAGCAAGCATATATGTCACAAAAACCAAAACCACAGCTAAATGCAGCACTAACCTTTGATGATCTTCATTAGATGACACTCCTAGGACATTATGTTATACAATACATGCATGTTTTGTTCAATCAAGTTCATATTTATATCAAAAACCAGCTTTTTACATTAGCATGCGATGTCCAGAACTAGCATACCCACTGCAAACTTCAGGTGAATTTACTAAATTACTCATGATAAACATTGACAAAATACATAACAATTATTTTAAGAATTATAGATACAGAACTCCTTTATGCAATCGCGGTGTCAGATTTTAAAATAGCTTTTCGGCGAAAGCACATTTTGCAATATTCTGAGTACATAGCCCGGCCATCACGGCTAGCTATTTTGACACCCACCAAGTTTGGGACAACCTAAAATTGGATTACCTTTGCTGTTCTTCGTCAGAATGCACTCCCATGACTTCTACTTCAACAACAAATGCTGTTTTGGTTCCAAATAATCCATAGTTATATTCAAATAGCTCCGTTTTGTTCGTGCGTTCAGGTCACTATCCAAAGGTTGACACGTTAGCGCATTTCGTGACAAAATTTCAAAATATTCCATTACCGTACTTTGAAGCATGTCAAACGCTGTTTAAAATTATTTTTTATGCTATTTTTCTCGTAAAATAGCGATAATATTCCAACTGGGCGACGTTGTATTCATTCAAAGGCTGAAAGAAAAAAATTTAGAATTCTTGTGAACGCGCCTCTCAGTCTCACTGTTCCCAGGCTGACCACTAACAAATTCTCCTGCTGTTCTTCGCCCAGAGACAGCAGACACCCTATTCCACTTTCTGGCGCCTTCTGAGAGCCAATGGAAGCCTTAGAAAATGTCACGTTACAGCACAGATGCTGTATTTTCGATAGAGATGCTACAGAAGGTCAACAAATTGTCAGACAGGGCACTTCCTGTATGGAATCTTCTCAGGTTTTGGCCTGCCATATGAGTTCTGTTATACTCACAGACACCATTCAAGCAGTTTTAGAAAATTTAGAGTGTTTTCTATCCAAATCTACTAATTATATGCATATTCTAGTTTCTGGGCAGGAGTAGTAACCAGATTAAATCGGGTACGTTTCTTATCCGGCCGTGAAAATACTGCCCCCTATCACAAGCAGGTTAACATTCCATATTTGGAATTCAACTCATCAACTCGCCACCCAAGGCTTTTACTTGCAACATATTGTTAAATTCACTAAAGAGGAACAATTGGTACATATTGATGATGCACATGTGTAAGAGTGCAATAGTATGGTCTCTATTAATAAATCCATGTGGTGAGTCCAGATAAACGTTTAGAGTTATATGGTTTAATTCCACCCATCAGTCTCTTCTATTCTTCCTTTAGAATTCTAGAACGTTTCACATAAACAATGTTCATCCACTAGGAGTAGTGGTAGAGTCCAGAGTCTTGATAGTCAACACTCCAAACAAAAGAAACAGTATGGTGCCTCAATAGTCAATGTATGCAATCTATCACAGTGATATAGCTTCAGACTGATAACACGTAATGAAAATAATAAAGAGCAGTGGACTGATTTCTCCAACCATCAGCATTAAATACTCAAAAAGAAACAGTAGTTTCAAAACCACATACAGTATTCAACAAGGCATAACAAAGTATTTCTCACACTCAGTAACCCTCAATAACCAGTACCCAAATAGTTTGACACTAGTTGGGGAACTATTCAAACAGTCATCCAACCCATTACCTTGTAGATAATCAACCATTGATTATTAGATAACCTGAAAGTAAGTCACAATTAAAATGATCAATAAAATAAAATAGATTTTGTTTCAACTCAGCGACTCAAGCGCTAAACTGTCTTCAAAGACAATGCCCTTTCAGCTCCCTTCATGGAACTCTTTTCTCCCATCAGAGAATAATGTTTTTTCTCTTACAGTCACTGTGAAATCACAAGTCTGCTTCTCTCATAAGTTACCAAACTAAATATCTTCAGCTAGAATTAGTTAGTAATCTGCTTCTATAGTCAGAGCTTGCGATACGCTCCTACTCATATGAGTTTCCAGAATTGCAGTATTTGCATAAACTGCAAGGTCTGCTACTGTGGCTAATCGTTATTCTTGCCAACTCACACCGTCACTGTCCGTTCACACTGTTACTATCTCGTTCTATGAATGAAGTTAAGTCTAAATCCAATAGTGACAGGTTTTACTTCCCTTTGCTGTAGTTCAATGTCCGCTTTCCTCGAGCTACAACTTCCCGCACTATTCAAGCAAGAAAATGAACCGGATTCTACAAGAACCAATATCACTCCTTAAAAACACAACCCTATGGAACAATCCTTGGATAGCTTTTCAGAATTCACAGATAGATTGGCTAAATTACAGTTCATGAAAATATACCCTTAATCCAGTATAAACTAATGTACACTGAGTGTACAAAACACTCTTCCCATGACATAGACTGACCAGGTGAATCCAGGTGAAAGCTATGATCCCTTATTGATGTCACTTGTTAAATCCACTTCAATCAGTGTAGATGAAGGGGATGAGACAGGTTAAATAATGATTTTTAAGCCTTTAGACAATTGAGACATGGGTTGTGTACAGTATATGTGCCATTCAGAGGGTTAATGGGTAATTGCCTTTGAACGGGGTGTGGTAGTAGATTCCAGGTGCACCAGTTTGAGTCAAGAACTGCAATGCTGCTGGGTTTTTCATGCTCAACAGTTTCCCGTGTGTATCAAGAATGGTCCACCACCCAAATGACATCCAGCCAACTTGACACAACTGTGGGATGCACTAGAGTCAACATGAGCCAGCATCCCTGTGGAACTCAATATTAGGAAGGTGTTCTTAATGTTTTGTACACTCAGTTTTTTGAATTTATTATACAAGGGACAAAATTCACAAATTCTACAGCATAACGGCAGAGTCATGTTTTAAGTGTAAAACTAACAATGACTCAATAATTTATGCCTTCCGGGAGTGCTATAAAGTCCAAAAGTTATGGGCAGAGTTAGAATGCTGGCTGTCAGAAGTTTTACAATGTAAGTTTGCTTTTTATCTGTCTATCTGCATATTTCAAGACATGGAATATGGGGGTGCGGTGAGATACAAAAATAATATTAACTTATATTGAAGAAGCTATTACTTAAATACTGGAAGTCAAATTATACTCCAACGTTAAGAGAATGGAAGAATCAAATGATTTATTATTTAAATATATATATTTTTATCCGGCTACAGACAGAAACAACATAACACAATTTGAAGTCATATGGGGTCTTACAAGTATTAGAAACAACATTGGGTGTGGATACGGTGGGAATGTGGGTCTTAGCAAGTGTGATGTCATTAATGTTTGTGGACGTTAAGTTGTTTAGATTTTTTGTCTATGTATGTTTTTTGTTTTTGTAAAAAATGTATTTTAAAAAAGCAAAAAAGTGAAATAAAATATTACGAAGAAAAGGTACCACCACAGTGACAAAGCCAGTTGTTATTTTTAAGTGGCAAAAAATTGCCTCTTCTCTATTTCAAGTCCCTAACGTGTAAGGTTGCAAAGGGACGGTATATTACTGGAAACATTCAAAGTTTACCAGTAAACTACAACAATTGTACCTTTCAAGGATTTTACGTAATCTGTCACAATACATCTAGTGACCCTTTTGGCTACTTCAGATTATCACAGGTGTCTGTAATCATCTCTGGCCCTCTGTGTGGCCTTATCACATGTAAAATGTATGAAATAATTATACTGAGCAAAAATATTAACGCAACATGTAAAGTGTTGGTCCATGTTTCATGAGCTGAAATAAGAGATCCCTGAAATTTTCCATACGCACAAAAAGCTTTTCTCTCAAATGTTTTGCACAAATTTGTTTGAATCCCTGTTGGTGAGCAATTCTCCTTTGCCAAGATAATCCATCCACCTGACATGTGTAGCATATAAAGAAGCTGATTAAACAGCATGATCATTACACGGGTGCACCTTGTGCTCGGGACAATAAAAGGCCACTCTAAAATGTGCAGTTTTGTCACACAACACAATACCACAGATGTCTCAAGTTTTGAGAGAGTGTGCAATTGGCATGCTGACTGCAGGAATGTTCACCAGAGTTATTGCCAGAGAATGTAATGTTAGTTTCTCTACCATAAGCCGCCTCCAACGTCGTTTTAGATCATTTGGCAAAATGTCCAACCAGCCTCACAACCGCAGACCACGTGTAACCATGCCAGCCCAGGACATCCATATCCGGCTTCTTCACCTGCGGGAGTGTCTGAGACCAAACACCCAGACAGCTGATGAAACTGGGGAGTATTTCTATCTGTAATAAAGCCCTTTTGTGGGGAAAAACTAATTGTGATTGGCCAGGCCCACCAATGGCTGCATCCCTGCCCAGTCATGTGACATCCATAAATTAGGACCTAATGAATGTTTTTCAATTGAGTGATTTCCTTATATGAACTGTAACTCAGTGAAATTGTTGCATGTTGCATTTGTATTTTTGTTCAGTATAAATAATATGATTAAAATTGAATGACAAAGCTGTAACACATTATGCTAATTATAAAACATCCATCCAGTGAATACATTGGTATTTAATATGAGGGTTTCAGCATGAAATATCCTTTATATTTTTTTTACACACTTTTTTCATTTTACTATGTCAGTATGTATTTGTTGTCAATGTTTTAATGTCAAACTGGTGACAGTTGTGAACACAGTTAATAATTTGGAAGAGTTGCAGAGTCAATTTAAAGTAATGCCATTGTTGATTAGATGCTTTTTCATTAATTAGGCTATTTTCTCTTGGACCCTATGGTCAGTCTACTAGAAACTGATGGACAATATGGACACAGATATAATAAATTAATACTATATATGATACTTAAAAAAAAAAAGTTATTCAAGTATAAATGACCAAAGTTAAGATAGATTGCCATAGATTTTCTGTTAATTACCAAAATGAGTTTGGTAAATTACTGGTAACTTTGCAACCCTACTCACGTGTACACGCCTCTTTGATGGTCTCACAGGCGCAATCCCACTTCTAACATAAATGTAGCTAAAATCAGGGGTAGCCCCAACCGGGACTCAAACCCAGGTCCAGCGACTGTCAAGCCAACACCTTAACTGCTACGCCAGCAGGTACAAACCTCCTTGCAAATTCGCAAGGTGTTGTGTTAAGGTTGCTACAATTACTTTTTATTGTCACATTCTCTTATGTAAGCCTTTATAAAAATGTTTAAACTGGCAGTGGACATGCTCAAATCTTAATGTACCTTGAACGTACCCCTTTTTTGAGAGTTCATGCTGTTTATGTATGCTTATTCGTGAAATCCAATCTCCATATTTTCTCAATAGTATCTAACCAGGCATTTCTTAAGATACTGGAGATGTTACAGCAATAATGGTGCTGTTGAGGAAAACAATGTCGTCATAGAATAACAGGGGCATATCATCATCATCATCATCAATAACAACTCAACACCACCAACAAAAACAGCCACATTGCTCAAAGTGTGTGTGTGTGTGTGACTGTGTGTGCAGAGTGAAGTGTGTGTGTGTGTGTGACTGTGTGCAGAGTGAAGTTTTTGTGTGACTGTGTGTGCAGAGTGAAATGTGTGTGACTGTGTGTGTGCAGAGCGAAGTGTGTGTGTGTGACTGTGTGACTGTCTGTGCAGAGTGAAGTGTGTGTGTGTGTGTGTGACTGTGTGTGTGCAGAGTGAAGTGTGTGTGTGTGACTGTGTGTGTGCAGAGCGAAGTGTGTGTGTGTGTGTGACTGAGTGTGCAGAGCGAAGTGTGTGTGTGTGTGACTGTGTGTGCAGAGTGAAGTGTGTGTGTGTGTGTGTGACTGTGTGTGTGTGAAGTGTGTGTGTGTGTGTGTGTGTGACTGTGTGTGTGCAGAGCGAAGTGTGTGTGTGTGTGTGCAGAGCACTGACTGTGTGGGCAGTGTGTTCCAATTATCTTCCCATTAGTGGAGTTCAGATCGACTCCTACTATGTCCACTTTACACATATTAATGAGTCATTCCCTAACACTAACGAGTGGATTAGGGGAGGACACGAAGTGAGAAATATGAGGCGGGAGGGGGAGCATACCTGGGATGAGGGCTTGCTGCGCTGCTGTATCCCAAATGGCACCTTAGTCTCTATGTAGTGCACTATTTGTTTTACCAGACCCCTATGGAGTAGTGAACTATATAAGGAAATAGGGTGTCATTGGAGACACCGCCTGTATGTTAGTCAGTGGATTCAGGCTTAACAGGTTACATGCTAGAATGATACAGATTGGTATCTAACTCACCTTGCCTTGACGATGACTCAGAGGTCATATGGAGTGTCTGTCTATATGAGCCACATAATTCAGTTAGTTTCAATCACTCTCTCTTCTAATGCATCATTGATTGGTCTTTTCAGCACATAGTACATACATTAATTATGAATGGATTACCTCATGATATGAGAGAGTTGTGGTAGCGTTCACTCTGGGGGCCAGAGAAGACAAAGAAATGGTTTGTTGTTGCAGACAGATCATTAGAATGATAAGACCCGAGAGGTATACTACAAAGCAGGATCAATGAGTTAGCCAGCTAACTTTGATAAACAACCAAAAAATATCTACTGATTTTCTGGTTCATTAAGAAAGCTAAACATAGATATGTGTTTTTGGTTGTTGAATCAATTAGACGATGCCCATTTCAAGTTATTAGAAAATATTTAGGCAAGTTAGCTGACTAACTCATTGATCCTGCTTTGCATTATACCCCTCCAAGTGTATTGTTGCTGTTGTTGTGGCTCTAGATGGGCATTGCAGGTTCATAATTGCTTTTCATGTCTGTATCCCAAACGGCACCGTATTCCCTATATAGTGCACTACTTTTGACCAGGGCCCATAGGGAGTGCCATTTGGGATGCAGCCCGTGTCTTTTTATTTTTAGAGTCTTAGGTGTTATCATTTCAAAGCTGTGGATACTGTTTTCATCAGAGGCAACATCATGCTTCACCTTGCTGCAAATGTTTATTTATTCGTACCCAGTTTGCTTTTAGTATTTAGTAGTTATTAGGATCCCAGCGGCTACTCTTCCTGGGCTCCAAACAGGAATCAAAACACAACAAATAAAATCACATATCACTATATAATACAATGCAAAATACCTGTGTCTCTTCACAGTCCCCGTCATGCCATAAGTTATATATTTTTTTGTATTTTACCCCCTTTTTCATGATATCCAATTATGATCTTGTCTCAATCCTGAAAATCCCCAACAGGCTCGGGAGAGGCGAAGGTCATGTCATGCGAAACATGACCCGAAAAACCACGCTTCTTAACACCTGCCCGCTTAACCCGGAAGCCAGCCACAACAATGTGTCAGAGGAAACACCGTCCAACTGACGACCGGAAGTCAGCCTGCAGAAGCCCAGCCCACCACAAGGAGTCACTAGAGCACGATGAGCCAAGTAAAGCCCCCCGTGGCCAAACCCTTCCCTTACTACACTGGGCCAATTGTGTGCCACCCTATGGGACTCCCGGTCACAGCCGGTTCTGACACAGCCTGGGGTCAAACCCGGGTCTGTAGTTATTTTTAATGTAACCTTTATTTAACTAGGCAAGTCATCTATGAACAAATTCTTATTTACAATGACGGCCTACCCTGGCCAAACCCTAACCCGGACGAAGCTGGGCCAATTGTGCGCCGCTTTATGGGACTCCCAATCACAGCCGGTTGTGATACAGTCGAGTCGAACCAGGGTCTGGAATGACGCGTCTAGCACTGAGATGCAGTGCCTTAGTCCGTTGAGCCACTCAGGAGCCATGCAGTGCCTTAGAACGCTGTGCCATTCGGGGAGGCCTCTGTAAGGTGTTCTTTTATATGTTTCTTGAATCTGTTTTTTTTGCCATCTTGAGTTACCTGGAGTAGCAGAAAGTTCCATGAAGTCAATACTGTGCGTTTCCCAGCCTCCGTTCTGGACCTGGGGACTGTGAAGAGACCTCTGGTTGCATGCTTTCCCCTCAGGAGGCTGAACAGATTTGGCATGGGCCCTCAGATCCTCAAAAAGTTCTACAGCTGCACCATTGAGAGCATCTTGACTGGCTGCATCACCGCTTGGTATGGCAACTGCTTGGCATACCAAGCAGTTAGCTTTTAGTATTTAATAATTATTTGGATCCCAATTAGCTGCTGCCGAGGGTCAAAACAGGAATCAAAACACAACAAAGACTCACAAGGCACTTCAGAGGGTATTGCATACAGCCCAGTACATCACTGGAACCGAGCTCCCTGGCATCCAGGACCTCTATACCAGACAGTGTCAGAGGAAGGCCTTAAAAATTGTCAGACTCCAGCCATAGACTGTTCTCTCTGCTACCCTACGGCAAGCGGTACCGATGCACCAAGTCTGGAACCAACAGGACCCTGAACAGTTTCTAACCCCAAGCCATAAGACTACTAAATAATAAACCAAATAGCTCCCTGGACTGTCTGCATTGACTCTCTTTGCATTAACTCTTTTAACTCATCACATATGATGCTGCTACTGTTAATTATCTCGTACCCCTGCACATCGACTTGGTACGGGTACTCTGTGTATATAGCCAAGTTATCGTTACTCTTTGTGTATTTATTCCATGTGTTAATATTTTCTATATTTTTCTCTCTGCATTGTTGGAAAAGGACCCGTAAGTAAGCATTTCACTGTTAGTCTACACCTGATGTTTACGAAGCATGTGACAAATAACATTTGATTCGATTTGATGTCTTGTGTGGTACCGATGAGTGTCCGAACTGTGTGCCAACTGCTTGAACCGACAGTTCGGTACTTTCAACACATCAACACCTTGCACAAAGACCAATAGCGATGCGGTCCATCTCTCCTCAACTTTGAGCCAGGAGAGATTGACGTGCATGTTATTGACATTCACCTTCAGTGAACATCTAAGTGCAATACATGCTGCTCTGTTCTAGACCAACTGCAATTTGCCTATGTCCTTATTCTCCGCACCTGACCACACAACCGGTCAGTAATCCAGGTATGACAAAACAAGGAACTGGAGGACCTGTCTGGTTGACTGAGATGACAAGAAAGCAGCGAAATGCCTCATCATGGACAGAACTCTTCCCATTTTAGCAACCATTGAGTCTTTTTATGTTTTGATCATGACAGCTTGCTATCTAGGGTTACAGCCAGCAGTTTAGTCTACTCAACTTGCTCAATCGACACAATATTTAATAATACATCTATATGAGTTTTAGGGTTGATTGAGTGATTTGTCCCCCAACTTTTTTTAGATACACTACATGGCCAAAAGTAGGTGGACATCCCTTCAAATGAGTGGATTCGGGTATTTCAGCCACATCCGTTGCTGACCGGTGTATAAAATCGAGCACACAGCCATGCAATCTCTACAGACAAACATTGGCGTTAGAATGGCCCGTACTGAAGAGCTCAGTGACTTTCAACGTGGCACCGTCATAGGATGCCACCTTTCCAACAAGTCAGTTCGTCAGAATTCTGCCCTGCTAGAGATGTACCGGTCAACTGTAAGTGCTGTTATTGTGAAGTGGAAACGTCTAGGAGCAACAACGGCTCAGCCGCAAAGTGGTAGGCCACAAAAGCTCACAGAATGGGACTGCCGAGTGCAGAAGCATGTAGCGCATAAAAATTGTCTGTCCTCGGTTGCAACACTCACTACCGAGTTCCAAACTGCCTCTGTAAGCAACATCAGCACAAGAACTGGTCATCGGGAGCTTCATGAAAAGTGTTTCTGTGGCCGAGTAGTTGATCACCATGCGCAATGCCAAACGTCGGCTGGAGTGGTGTAAAGCTCGCCGCCATTGGATTCTAGAGCAGTGGAAACGCTTTCTCTGGAGTGATGAATCACGCTTCACCATCTGGCAGTCCGACTGACGAATTTGGGTTTGGCTGATGACAGGAGAATGCTACCGGCTAGGCCCCTTAGTTCCAGTGAAGGGAAATCTTAACACAACAGCATATAATGACATTGTAGACAATTCTGTGCTTCCAACTTTGTGGCAACAGTTTGGGGAAGGCCCTTTACTGTTTCAGCATGACAATGCCCCCGTGCACAAAGCGAGGTCTATACAGAAATGGTTTGTTGAGATCGGTGTGGAAAAATTGACTGGCCTGCACAGAGCCCTGACCTCAACCCCATCGAATACCTTTGGGATGAATTGGAATGCCGAATGCGAGCTAGGCCTAATCGCCCAACATCAGTGCCCGACCTCACTAATGCTCTTGTGGCTGAATGGAATCAAGTCCCCGCAGCAATGTTCCAACATCTAGTGAAAAGTATTCCAAGAAAAGTGGAGGCTGTTATAGCAGCAAAGGGGGGACCAACTCCATATTAATGTCCATGATTTTGGAATGAGATGTTCAACAAGCAGGTGTCCCCATACTTTTGGCCATGTAGTGTATTTAGCATCAGCCTATTGCTAGTTACCCATTCTAAAACTGACTGGAGCTCTATGTTAAGGGTGTTTGTTATGTATTTTACTGTCGAAGTGTATACAGTTGAGTCGTCAGCATGCATAGACACACAGAGTTTATTGAAGGTCAGTGGAAGGTCATTAATAAAAACAGCAAACAATAATGGCCCAAGCCGGCTGCCCTGCGGTACACCACACTCAACCGAATTTGCATTAGAGAGGCTTCCATTAAAGATAACCCTCTGTGTTCTATTAGATAGGTAACTCTCAATCTATGATAAGGCAGAGGATGTAAATCCATAACACCTACAGTTGAAGTCGGAAGTTTACATAAACCTTAGCCAAATACATTTAAACTCAGTTTTTCACAATTCCTGACATTTAATCCTAGTAAAAATTCCCTGTCTTAGGTCAGTTAGGATCACCACTTCATTTTAAGAATGTGAAATGTCAGAATAATAGTAGAGAGAATGATTTATTTCAGCTTTTATTTCTTTCATCACATTCCTAGCGGGTCAGAAGTTTACATACACTCAATTAGTATTTTGTAGCATTGCCTTTAAATTGTTTAACTTGGGTCAAACGTTTCGGGTAGCCTTCCACAAGCTTCCCACAATAAGTTGGGTGAATTTTGGCCCATTCCTACTGACAAAGCTGGTGTAACTGAGTCAGGTTTGTAGACCTCCTTGCTCGCACATGCTTTTTCATTTCTGCCTACAAATTGTCTATAGGATCGAGGTCAGGGCTTTTTTGTTGGCCACTCCAATACCTTGACTTTGTTGTCCTTAAGCCATTTTGCCACAACTTTGGAAGTATGCTTGGGGTCATTGTCCATTTCGAAGACCCATTTGCGACTAAGCTTTAACTTCCTGACTGATGTCTTGAGATGCTGCTTCAATATATCCACATAATTTTCCTGCCTCATGATTTTGTGAAGTGCACCAATCCCTCCTGCAGCAAAGCACCCCCACAACATGATGCTGCCTCCTCCGTGCTTCACAGTTGGGATGGTGTTCTTTGGCTTGCAAGCCTGCCCCTTTCCCTCCAAACATAAAGATGGTCATTATGGCCAAACAGTTCTATTTTTGTTTCATCAGACCAGAGGACATTTCTGCAAAAAGTACAACCTTTGTCCCCATGTGCAGCTGCCAAATGTAGTCTGGCTTTTTATGGAGGTTTTGGAGCAGTGGCTTCTTCCTTGCTGAGCGGCCTTTCAGGTTATGTCGATATAGGACTCGTTTTACTGTGGATATAGATAATTTTGTACCTGTTTCCTCCAGCTCCTTCACAAGGTCCTTTGTTCTGGGATTGATTTTCACTTTTCGCACCAAAGTACGTTCATCTCTAGGAGACAGATCGCGTCTCCTTCCTGAGCGGTATGACGGCTGCGTGGTCCCATGGTGTTTATACTTGCGTACTATTGTTTGTACAGATGAATGTATGCATTCACTACTGTAAGTCGCTCTGGATAAGAGCGTCTGCTAAATGACAAAAAAAAAATTAAAAAAAAATGAATGTGGTACCTTCAGGTGTTTGGAAATTGCTCCCAAGGATGAACCAGACTTGTTGAGGTCTACATTTTTTTTCCTGAGGTCTTGGCTGATTTATTTCCATTTTCCCATGATGTCAAGCAAAGAGGCACTGAGTTTGAAGGTAGGCTTTGAAAGACATCCACAGGTACACCTCCAATTGACTAAAATGATGTCAATTAGTCTATCAGAAGCTTCTAAAGTCATGACATTTTCTGGAATTTTCAAAGCTGTTTAAAGGCACAGTCAACTTAGTGTATGTAAACGTCTGACCCACTGGAATTGTGATACAGTGAATTATAAGTTAAATAATCTGTCTGTAAACAATTGTTGGAAATACTACTTGTGTCATGCACAAAGTAGATGTCCTAACCGACTTGCTAAAACTATAGTTTGTTAATAAGACATTTTTGGAGTGGTTGAAAAAAGAGTTTTCATGACTCCAACCTAAGTTTATGTAAACTTCCGACTTCAACTGTATGTGTTTTCAGCAATATGTTATAATCAATTATATCAAATGCCACACTAAAGTCTAACAAAACAGCTTCCACAATCATCAGTAATTTGTGTCAGCATGTTGAGTGCCCTTCCCTATAAGCATGCTGAAAGTTTTTTGTTAATTTGTTTTCTGTAAAATAACATTGTATTTGGTCGAACACAATTTCTTCTAAAAGTTTGCTAAGCACCAGTAACATGCTGATTGGTCGGCTGTTTGGCTACTTTGATGTTGACCATGTATTCCCCCTTTCTCTCTGCAGTGGGCCGCCTCCTCATCGAGTTTGCCTCCCAGATGACAATGGAACGGGTGCAGAAGGAGAACCCAAACGTGACGGAGGGGGGCAAGTACACCCCACCGGACTGCCGTGCCAAACAGAAGGTGGCTATCATTATTCCATTCAGACACAGAGACAACCACCTCAAGTACTGGTTGCACTACCTGCACCCCATCCTACGACGGCAGAAGATCGACTACGCCATCTATATCATCACCCAGGTCAGTGGAAAGCAGGTCTTCAGGAAAAACTGCCATTAGTCTGGCTGCTTTTACGTAGTCTGGGGCCTTATACAGTTGTTATACCATATAGCATGTCATTAAAGATTGACTCAGGATCAGCTGCCTCTAACCTGGACCTACCTTTTACCACAAATCGCTATTAGCCAAACAAGGAACTGAGTCCTGGAACAGTTAAAGGGACTTGATGTTAATAATGGAAGACCTCTGGCTACTGACTCTGTAACCAAAGGTAGACAGATCTTTGAATTACCACTATGTACAAATATGAGATGAATAAGCCAATGCATTCTGCTTTTCCATACTTTATTGGGTGACATATTTATTCCCAAAGAGCTACATGAGGGGCAAAGGACCATCTTATTAGGACTAAGCATGATCATTCAGCTAGTTCTAATGGCCCAGCCCTTCCATGCCCACCCCTGTTAACCATGAGAGAATGGAAGTGTCCACGACAAGTCCCCACCACGTAGGGGTAGAATTCTGGGTAATGAGCTCTGATGTCTTCCGTCAGTCAGTCCTGTGGGTGCAGCGCGAAGTCCTAATCACTCCCTCCATGGAACAGGCAGTTTTGCTCCGCCTGCTCAGCTCAGCTTAGCCCGATGTGTCTCTTGTTGTATGTTCCATTCTATCATATCTTCTCCAGGACTGCCCTGGCCGTCGTTATTATCCATGTCAGAGACTTTGCCTTCTCTATCATTAATTCAGCGCTTGTTTTTATTCTGCACTGGGAACTAAGAAGCGGACCACTGTGTGTGGTGTGTATGTGCGTGCGTGCATGTGTGTGTTTGTGTGTGCTCACGTACGTGTGTGTGCAATGCTTCGGTTTCCTCCTTTGATTTCCATCTGGTATATTCTCCCTGAATATCTACTGTAGTAAAAGTTTGGATGATGAGCAGAACAGGGTTCTTTTCACAGTTTTGTATTTGTAGACCTGTAAATAAGGGTGTCCTGCCTATTGGGCTTTGGACTAAATTTGAGGCATATCTTATCTAGCCTAATAAATGGAATTGCATATCACCATTTGAACTGTCAGATGCTTGAAGCACATAATATTATCCAAGAATCATATTTATATGAAATATAACATCAGTTCCACGTAGAGTTCATTTCCATTAGAAACGATGACAGACTCACCAAGACACCAAATGGCAGCCGCAGGGAATAGCCTTGATTTGTATACATTTTTTATGTTAATTACACTAATTTGTTGGTAGTTGCATCTAATGGTTGTGCCTTTGTTATATACAGCCTATAACTACAATACATGTCCCTCCAAATGAGTGTTTTGTGATATATCTGACTTTGGTCTTTGTGCAACACCATTAGCATTGTAACTAGGGCTGTTACGGTGACCGTAATACCGCCACACTGGCGGTCACGAGTCATTGACCGCAGCCAAATTCCATGTGACCGTTGAGTCATGGTAACTAGGCTTCTCCAAAACGGCGCTCTGATGCCACTGATGGTCACTAGTAGCCTACCAAACTTGCTAACGGCCAGTTGCTAATGGTCGGTACTCAGCGCTTTATTGTCACTCTGATGTCAATGGAAATGCAATCTAAAACCAAATCAAACACCTCATGAGAGCCCTGGCATTCAGAGTTTGAGTGGAATAGGATCACCTGTTACGTAGTGAGAGCCAGCTCCTCTTAGCTGGTTGATGCATGGAATGAAAGGGTTCCTATACCATCATTAAGTTTGCAGACGACACAACAGTGGTAGGCCTGATCAACGACGAGACAGCCTATAGGGAGGAGGTCAGAGACCTGGCCAGGTGGTGCCAGAACAACAACCTATCCCTCAACGTAACCAAGACCAAGGAGATGATTGTGGACTACAGGAAAAGGAGGACCGAGCACACCCCCATTCTCATCGAAGGGGCTGTAGTGGAGCAGGTTGAGAGCTTCAAGTTCCTTGGTGTCCACATCAACAACAAACTAGAAGAGTGCACGTGAAGAGTCGTGAAGAGGGCACGACAAAGCCTATTCCTCCTCACGAAACTAAAAAGATTTGGCATGGGTCCTGAGATCCTCAAATGGTTCTACAGCTGCAACATCGAGAGCATCCTGACTGGTTGCATCACTGCCTGGTACAGAAATTGCTCAGCCTCTGGCCGCAAGGCACTACAGAGGGTAGTACGTACGGCCCAGTACATCACTGGGGCTAAGCTGCCTGCCATCCAGGACCTCTACACCAGGCGGTGTCAGAGGAAGGCCCTAAAAATTGTCAAAGACCCCAGCCACCCCAGTCATAGACTGTTCTCTCTACTACCGCATGGCAAGCGGTACCGGAGTGCCAAGTCTAGGACAAAAAGGCTTCAACAGTTTTTACCCCCAAGTCATAAGACTCCTGAACAGGTAATCAAATGCTACCTGGACTATTTGCATTGTGTGCCCCCCCCCCCCAACCCCCTTTTTACGCTGCTGCTACTATGTTTATATATGCATAGTCACTTTAACTATACATTCATGTACATACTACCTCAATTGGGCCGACCAACCAGTGCTCCCGCACATTGACTAACCAGGCTATCTGCATTGTGTCCCACCCACCACCTGCCAACCCCTTCTTTTACATTGTTTCTACTCTCTGTTCATCATATATGCATAGTCACTTTAACCATATCTACATGTACATACTACCTCAATCAGCCTGACTAACCGGTGTCTGTATGTAGCCTCGCTACTTTTATAGCCTCGCTACTGTATATAGCCTGTCTTTACTGTTGTTTTATTTCTTTACCTACCTATTGTTCACCTAATACCTTTTTTGCACTATTGGTTAGGGCCTGTAAGTAAACATTTCACTGTAAGTTCAACACCTGTTGTATTCGGCGCACGTGACAAATAAACTTTGATTTGATTTATAAACCCATGTTACGCAACATTTCAATATGCTATGCAATTAAGTGAGAAAACAGAGTTTTGAATGCCTCTATTAAAAAGAGGATCCCATCAGCTTTCTATAGGCTAGGCCTACTATATTTATTTCTCAACTTTCCTAATATTAAGCACATTGCTTCGCTTTAAAACCGGAGTAGCCTACCTGGCTGGCATGAAAATGAACCGCTGGAAAAGTGTCCTATATTTATCAAGTCAACCCAAGTGCAGACTGTGTTGAAGTAACAATGTTTATTGTTAACAACAGGGGCAGGCAAAAGACAGGTCAATGCAGGCAGGGGTCGATAATCCAGAGTAGTGGGGCCAAAGTACAGGACGGCAGGCAGGCGGCAGGGTCAGGTCAGGCAGAGGTCGGTATTCCAGAGTAGGGGCAACGGCACAGGATGGCAGACAGGCTCAGAGTCAGGACAGGCAAGGGTCAAAACCAGGAGGACAAGAAAAATAGAGACTGGGAAAAGCAGAAGCTGAGAAAACACTGGTTGACTTGAACAAACAAAACAAACTCACCCAGACAGACAGAAAACACAGGTATAAATACCCAGGGGATAAGTGGAGAAGATGGGCAACACCTGGAGGGGGGTGGAGACAAGCACAAGGACAGGTGAAACAGATCAGGGTGTGACAGTACCCCCTCAAGGGACGCCACCTGGCGTCCTATCTGGACGCATACCTGGTTGAGCGGGGTGTCGGCGTTGGAATTCAGAGATGAGGCCTGGGTCCAGGATGTCCCTAGCGGAGACCCAGCACCTTTCCTCCAGGCCATAACCCTCCCAGTCAACCAGGTACTGGAATCCCCTGCCCCGAGGTCAAACCTTCAAGAGACATCTCACCCTGTAAGCCAGTTGGCCGTCGATGAGATGGGGGAGGGGTGGGCCTGGAAACAGGAGACATGGGTTTAGATCTAGACACATGAAAAGTAGGAAGTATTCGGAGGGTACGGGGCAACAGATGACGAACAGCAGAGGGGCTATTAATTTTGGAGCAGGGGGGAAAGGTCTCAGCTTCCGGGGGTATAGCCGCGGGGCTATAGCAGGCGTGCCTGCACATCCGGCTTAAGGTCCACCAGAGTACTCATTCCTACCAATGAGCTAGGTCTCTTGAAGGGACAGGTAATGACCAGCAGTATCGCAATACAGACAACTCTGTGTAACAGTTTAGCTTCCGTCCCTCTCCTCGCCCCAACCTGGGCTTGAACCAGGGACCCTCTGCACACATCAACAACTGACACCCCACGAAGCATCGTTACTCATCGCGCCACAAAAGCCGCAGCCCTTGCAGAGCAAGGGTAACAACTACTTCACGGTCTCAGAGCGAGTGACGTCGCAGATTGAAACGCTATTAGCGCGCACCACCGCTAGCTTGCTAGCCATTTCACATCGGTTACATCTGGGTGTTAAGTCTGAATACGCATTCGGCTGGAGACAGCCAAGCCCTGCCGAGCTACATCGGCTCGGGAAGGGGCAAATCGGCAGTCTTCGGCGGCTCTTGGAGGAACTCGAGTAAGCTCGGATCCTCTAGGGGACGAAGACGCCGGGGTGACGGCGCTGCTACCAGCTGGGTTACTGAGGGGCTGGGAGGTTACCGTCGTGGTAGGCTGCCTAGTAAGCAACCCACGGAATTGCTCCTGCAAAGCGTCCAATGCTAGGTCATGACGTTCGGACACGTCCTGGAACCCTTCCATCAGACCACGAAGCAACTCCTTGTGTCTACCAATGAGAGCTCCTTGGGTGGCATTGCAGAGCTGGTTCAAGTCTGCTGGGTCAGTCATAGCCAGTTCGTACTATCAGGTTTCAGGTAAGACCCAAGTGCAGACTGTGTTGAAGTAACAATGTTTATTGTAATTACAGGGGCAATCAAACGACAGGTCAAGGCAGGCAGGGGTTGATAATCCAGAGTAGTGAGACCAAGGTACAGGATCGGCAGGCAGGCCCAGGTCGATAATTCAGAGTAGGGGCACAGGACGGCAGGCAGGCTCAGGACAGGCAAGGGTCAAACCAGGAGGACGAGGAAAAAGAGAGACTGGAGAAAAGCAGAAGCTGAGATAAAACACTGCTTGACTTGAACAAACAAGACGAACTCGCCCAGACAGACAGAAAACACAGGTATAAATACCCAGGGGATAAGTGGGGAAGATGGGCGACACCTGGAGGGGGTTGGAGAGAAGGACAGGTGAAACAGATCAGAGCGTACAGATTATGTATTTTCTTTTTTTCCCCTGCCCCTGTTTCGACAGGTGCATGATAATAGCCCATTCTAAATCAAAACTAATTTCACACATGTATTATTTAGTATATGTAAAGACAATATTAAATTGAGAATAGTCTGATGGGTGAGAATATTATCACTTGTGAATGATGCCCAGCGTGTGCATTCTAAGACAAGAAACAGCACATACATATTTGTTTACTTTTTCAAATCATAGTCACATGCATCATGTAGCCTAGCCCATAGGCCTACAATATATGTTTTTGGTTTGTATTACAACTAAAGTGGCCAAATAACTCAAAACATAGCCTGTAAGCCTAAGACCCTTGAAACAGGGTTGGTAAGCCCATAGCATACAGAGCTGTGAAACGTGTTCTTATAAGCCATTACGCAAACAATAAGCCAATCGCGTTTTCACTGGCCACTATTTAAAAGAGGTTCCCAGCTTTCTCATGCTGCTATATTTATTGCTCAATTCTAAAATTAAGTACATTAATCTGCTTTACAACCGGTGTAGCCTACCTGGCATATTAAAAACGTAACCTCCATTTGCTATTAGAGCACAGGCTACGGATGACATGTTTGTGGGCCATTCTTAGTAAAAAATTATTACACCTATTTTTTTATTTTACAAGAAAGTCAGTTAAGAACAAATTCTTATTCACAATGACGGCCTTCCCCGGCCAAACCCGGACAACACTGGGCCAATTGTGCGCTGCCCTATGGGACTCCCAATCACGGCCGTATGTGATACAGCCTGGATTCAAACCAGGGACTGTAGTGACACCTCTTGCACTGAGATGCAGTGCCTTAGACCGCTGCACCACTTGGAAGACCATATATTAGTAGGCTATATGTGAAGACCAGAATTGTCAGATGGGTGAGAATTTTATCAAGTGCTTGTCAAATTGTGAATGAGAGAATGATGAAGTGTGTGCAGCCTGCGCAAGAAACAGAGCAGAGTGCATGCCTTTCATGTGACTTTTTAAAAATCATCATTAGTCGCATCATACAGCCTTAGAATATATTAGAAATCAAAACATATAACCTCACGTTTGTATCACAACTAAAGTTGTATAAATAACTCTCAATTAAGCATATAGGAGGACCTGTCTATTTGTTAACCACTCAACACAGAATAGCCGCATGTGCGCACTCCATTGGGAAAAATATATATCACAGGAATTATAAGCAAATCTTGCCTGCTAAATGAACTAGTGTAGCCCACAGCCATATGGCATAGCCAGATCAGTGCCTAACATAAGGATGACTCAGAATATGCTATTCTGTTCTTCTGAAATAGGCCACATTTTCTTCATATCATGTTTCATTAGAGCTACCTAAAATAAATGTATTTATTTTGATGGTGTAGGCTATATTAAACAGATTTATTAGACTTCTTAAAATGTTGATGTTCCAAAGGTCCGCATCAGTGGCTTGTAGGCTATGCATGGAAGCCGGAGATGCTAAACATGTTTATGTTAATTAACAGTCAATTACCGTGAGACCGGCAGTTATTTGCATGACAATCATGGGCTGACAAAATGTAATGACCGCCACAGCCCTAATTGTGACTAAGCTTAGTATTGAGCCTGAGAGAGCTGTGAAATACTATGTCCATACTGTACACCTACACATCATGGCAGTTTTATTTCCCAGGTTAAGTCTCTCCATGTGGCTCAGTCAGATAGTGAGTGGTGCTCTATAATTGTTGCTATAATAGGAGCTTCACACTGTGGCTGCAGTGGGATCTACTCCCTCCCAAAACAACACAACCAGAGGAGGGAGAGAAGCCTTGACAATCAAAAAGGCACCAAGAGACCAGGTCTAGAAGAGATGGGATTTTGATGCAGTAGTCCCATCCACACCTTTTTGCTGCTGCTGTATCTTCCCCTCCTCTTAATCTATCATGCTCACCAGAGTGTTAAATAATTGTAAGTTGGAGCATTTTACTCAGAGCTGTGGGGAGGGAGTTAGGGAGAAAGACGTGATCATTTCCCAGTTTATTCATGCTTGCAGATAATGTCTGCCGTGTCCTTTAAACTCAACGCCACGATTTACAATGGAGTTGAGTAGCGACGAGTGTGGGCGGACTGGAGCTCCGACGTCTATTCTTTGGGTGCTAAAATCTGCAACAAAAAAAATGACTCGCGGCTGAACTCCATTGTATATCGTAGAGTTTAATCAGCTACGATGTTCTATAAACCATCTTTTGAGTGAAATGAGCCAGAGAGACAGACATATAGCTTCTCCACCCGCCATACCCCAGGCCAGCAGCATCAGTACTAACCTGCTATGTTGCTCAGTAGAAGAGAGGTCTACTCTGCTCTTCTCCTAATCTGATTCTGAACATGTGAACCGTTCCAGGAGATGCACAGGCACAGGTAAAAGCCCCATTGGGGTTAGAGTGGTGCAGCAAAGTGCTTCAACCCCATTACTGTGCAATGAGCTTAGGGATGTGGTGGCTTGATGGCATCATATGCAGCCTAAATTGACCAGTGGGAAAACCAGTGGGTCAAAGACAGAGTCGGACGGGGATACATGTCCCTCCCAGTGGACTTCTACCTGATCTCAGATAGAGACTCAGTAGTGTATTCATACATTATCAAGGACAGCCAGCAATAAGGCATGTTATGTTCTGCGTGGGCGGCTGGACACGGTGTCCGTGGTGCTGGAGGTCTGGGTCTACTGTATCTGCTGCAGATGTTTGCTTATCGCCCCATTATGCTTGGAAGGAGGCCCAGACTAGGGGAACAACAAAAAAAGAAGACACATAGCTGGCTATGCTTTTAACATATGCTAGGTACATCCATTATCAACAAAATTATAATTGATCAACTAATTAGAAACACTTCATGGTTGGTCTAGAGTAGCAGTGAAATGATTCCTGGAAACCTGTAAGCAGTGCTGTCTGGTTGGGATGTGTGTGAGAGTGAGAGTGAAGGCGCCCGCATGCTTCCCAGCCGAAACAGTTTGGAAGAGTTTGTGCATACTGTGTATTATGACGACAATTTGTGACGTTTTTGTTGGTTTTGGACTTCGGTAAGCGTTTTTTCCCGGTTGTTCAGACACACAATAGCCCGAAGTCTACGCCCCTTCGTTGGTGATTGGTCAACAGTAGAGATTCTTCAATAAAGTCTGTTGTCATTCAACGAGAGATGACTCGTTTTCATGCAAAAAAAAATTGAGAAATTGTTCACCAAACATCTTAGTTAGATGTAAAATTGCTGGACTAAGATCTCGGCAAAAACGTCAACATTAATGGCAGATTTCTTGAGTTATCTTCGATTAATTCTGACAATTATGAGAAAGTATACTGACTATGGCATCTCAAAATGGACAAACAGTTCTATTGCTGATTTTCAACTGAAGGTCTTTTAAGGGCGTATGCGAGCACACTTGTTCGGTTCGTGTGTGTGTGTGTGGGTCAGATGATGCTGCTTGTCCTAGTCGTGACATGGAGATGGCTTTGAGCCTTGGCCAGAGGTCTTATGATATACATTTGAATACTTGTATTAGAAGTCACTTAAATGATATCATTCAATTCCCCAACTCCATAGACAGCATGGTCCTCATGGTGGACCAGTCTGTCTGTACTTTAACTAACTGCATGGTTTGCAAACAATGGTTCACAGTATAATCACACAAAGTACTGCAATTTGCTGAGGGCTTTATGTATGCTGCCCTCTATGTTATCTAAGCTGAGGCTATAGGCTGAACTCCTCATGATTATCAACACATGACATGGTTATCTCTCACAACTGAAATAGTGAGGTCCTCAGAGGCAGATTACTTAGTATCAGTTTCATAAATAAATGGAGCTTTATTTGACCTACACTTAGTGTACAAAACATTAAGAAGACCTTCCTAATATTTGGGCTGGATGTCCTTTGGGTGGTGGACCATTCTTGATACACACGGGAAAATGCTGAGTCTGAAAAACCCAGCACCGTTGCACTTCAGGACTCACTCAAACTGGTGCGCCTGGCACCTACTACCATACCCTGTTCAAAGGCACTGAAATCTTTTGTCTTGCCCCTTGCCCCTCCTGAATGGCACACACATACACAATCCCTGTCTCAATTGTCTTAAGGCTTAAAAATCCTTCTTTAACCTGTTTCCTCCCCTTCATCTACACTGATTTAATTGGATTTAACTGGTGACATAAATAAGGGATCATAGCTTTCACCTGGATTCACCTGGTGGAGAGAGTTCCTAATGTTTTGTACACTCATTGTGGCAAAAATTATTTGAACATTTAGTCCATAATGTTGCTTGATCAGTGCTTAGGCTATTAGTAGGCTAAATGAAAAGTGCAATACTGTTAAAATAACCGTGTGTTAGTGTGGACTTTCAGTGAATTTATGTAAATCACGAAGCTGAAGTGCAGGAAAATTATCAGCAACAAAAGAGTGATCAAATTTAGATCCTACATCTTTTTTTTGCGTGTTAAAAGAATGGAAGCTTATTGCAAAAAGTGTTGATTATTTTGACTCTAGTCTCTACCTTTAATGAGCATTTAGGTCTCGTTCCTTCACCGAAGTATTATAGAATCTCAAGCCTCCCGTTAAGAGGTAATCATAATTGTCTTATCTGCAAGGAAGGTTTGCAGGCAGAGTTAAATCTTCATAAACCGCTCAGACTAAAGAAAGGCTACCTCCCTCTATTGGTATCTTTTCCTATAAAGCAATCCCATTTTAATTCATAACCGTTTTAACTAACTCATCAATATACTTTTTGAAAGATAGCTACCAGGATATTTATAACCGGGACGCGATCAATGTGGGCACCAATGTACATATGCATAAATCACCAGATACTTTGCAGGGGCGGAAATCCCGGGGGGGACGGGGGGGACACGACCCCCCCCATCCTGGGAAAAATATGATTTGTCCCCCCCAATATATCACTGAAACATAACTATGTAATTTAAATAATATTAACCTCTCTGGCGCATGTGGGACGAATTCGTCCCACCTACGTAACAGCCACTTCAATCCAGTGGCGCGATTTTTGAATCGTTTGAAATACTATTACTTCAATTTCTCAAACATATGACTATTTTACAGCTATTTAAAGACAAGAATCTTGTTAATCTAACCACACTGTCCGATTTCAAAAAGGCTTTACAACGAAAGCAAAACATTAGATTATGTCAGGAGAGTGCCCAGCCAGAAATAATCAGACACCCATTTTTCAAGCTAGCATATCATGTCACATAAACCCAAACCACAGCTAAATGCAGCACTAACCTTTTATGATCTTCATCAGATGACACACCTAGGACATCATGTTATACAATACATGCATGTCTGTTCAATCAAGTTCATATTTATATCAAAAACCAGCTTTTTACATTAGCATGTGACGTTCAGAAAAAGCATACCCCCCGCAAACTTCCGGGGAATTTACTAACAGTTTGCTAAATTACTCACGATAAACGTTCACAAAAAGCATAACAATTATTTTAAGAATTATAGATACATTACTCCTCTATGCACTCGATATGTCCGATTTTAAAATAGCTTTTCGGATGAAGCACATTTTGCAATAATCTAAGTACATAGCCCGGCATCACAGGGCTAGCTATTTAGACACCCACCCAGTTCAGCCTTCACCAAAATCACATTTCCTATAAGAAAAATGTTCTTACCTTTCTTGTTCTTCGTCAGAATACACTGCCAGGACTTCTACTTCAATAACAAATGTAGGTTTGGTCCCAAATAATCCATCGTTATATCCAAACAGCGACGTTTTGTTCGTGAGTTCTAGACACTATCAGAATGCTACATCACGGTCTCGCGCATGGCGCATGGCGTGACAAAAAATGTCTAAATATTCCATTACCGTACTTCGAAGCATGTCAACCGCTGTTTAAAACCAATTTTTATGCCATTTATCTCTTAGAAAAGCGATAATATTCCAACCGGGAATCTGCAATGAGCCTAAACAGCCGAATTAAATTTCTCCACGGGGGCGAATCGTGCACGCGCCTCATTCAATGGTCCTCTGATCGGCCACTTACCAAAGGCTATAATTTGTTTCAGCCAGAGGCCGCCTCGTCAACCTTCAGGTATTTCGCGGTTTCTGAGAGCCTATTGGAGCCCTAGGAATTGTCACGTTACAGCTAAGATCCTTACTTTTCAATAAACAGATGCAAGACGCACGACTCCTTGTCAGACAGGCCACTTCCTGCATGAAACCTTGTCAGGTTTTTGCCTGCCATAGGAGTTCTGTTATACTCACAGACACAATTCAAACAGTTTTAGAAACTTTAGGGTGTTTTCTATCCAAACCTGAACAATAATATGCATATTCTAGCTTCTGAGTTGGTGTAGGAGGCAGTTAAAAATGGGCACATATTTTTTCCAAAATTCTCAATACTGCCCCCTAGCCCAAACAGGTTAATAATATGCAATGAAAGCAATTGTGCTGATTATAGACACTTAATAGCGCGTTTTTAAGTTTCAAAAGATTGCGACCCCCCCACCCTTTGCCTCAATGGTTTGATCCACTGCCAGTTCCTTAGTTGGCAAGGTAACAGAGGGGTCGTGTCTACTGTCTGAAAGGCACTCAATGAATATAACTGACGTGAGGTTAATCCAGTCAATCGCACACACACATTAGCTGAATATGCAGAGCTAGCGCGCAAATATTAACTATTAAGCTAGCTAGTACCTATTCCATTTATGTGGCGTCGTCAAAGATGGAATCTTTGCTATCGTCAATTTATTCCAAGATCAGCATGCAGATGATGTAAGTTAGTGCTTCAAAGTCCCTGTGATAAGTCCAAACTGAACAGAATTACACTCTCTTCTACCATTGTCTTAAATATATTTAATGGTCTCGTTGCAAAAGCTAAATTGTCGCAAGGGAACTTTTATTTATTTATTTTATTTCACCTTTATTTAACCCGGGTAGCAAAGATTATAGCAAACACCACTGAAACGGAATTGGTGCTCGCTAGCTTTGCAAATTCAGCTATTGTTGGAAGCCAGCCAATATGAAACAAACTATTAAAATTACAAAAGGTTGCAGCATATGTTGTGTAAATGGTGAACTCATACAGCTGTCAACTCTTGTCATTTTAATCCGTTTCACATTTGCTAGCTACCTTTTAGATCGAAGCCCAAATAGAATGATAGAAGATGATAGAAGCCCATCTCCTACTGTAAATAACCTACACACTGTGTGTGTGTGTAGCCAGCCAGTCAGCCAGCCAGGTAGAAAAATGGCAGAAAAATAAAAGACGGACATCAGAGTATTTTTCAATACAACAAAACGCATAGTAAGAACCCTAGTAGCCTAATATCTCAAAGACTAGTTGATAAAATGTTCATAAGAAAGAAATGAAATTCAAATGGAAATGTTTCACAATGATGTCATTAGGCAGAGCAGACAACAGATGGCACACAGACAGCAGAGTTGGGGACAGATATGCAGGGACAGACTGGCAGAGACAGGGAGTCTCAGGTAAGTTTGTTGTGTCTTTGTTTGGCAACATTATGAAAGGTTCTCAATTTTTTTGACTTGTAAAATAGGAACATAATTGGAAAATGCCATGGATACCCCCACTCTCAACTTAAACTGGTGACTGAACTAAGATTTGTTAAAGGCAATGGTATTGCTGTTGTGATTAGTTGTGTAGTTTTGGGTACCGGTAGTTAGGAGTACGGCAAACACCTTATTTCTTTGGTTCCTCAATATATATTTACCATATTACAATGTAGGCTATGTGTTACAGCACTACTTTTGGTGTCCCCCTCAGGAATTGCTCTTGAGAAAATTTCATGTAATTGTCCCCTCCAAAGTTGATATCAGATTTTCACCCCTGATACATTGTTTGGTACCAACATACATCATCATCGAGTCCTTGGCCTTTTCTCTTCTTTTTAAAATAGAGTCAAAGTGACAGACATCCGCAGCCTTCAGTGCAGTAATATTGTGTTTGCTCCTCAAAGCCCAACAATCATTCTAAATGTTTGTTCTCTGTCATCTTTGAGAGTTATTCCAATATTTCCTTCTCCAGGCAAGGTTAAGGGCTGTGCAGAGAAACGAGCAGAAGTTTGCATCTTAAGCCTTCATGAATATTTAATTGCAACACATGCTAGCGCGATCTCAGCACCACTTTGCACCCGGGATCTAATGGCTGCCTGCTCGTTTGGTCGGAGAATATGACGCAAGTACCAGGCACTTTACACCGTCTGCTCTGCAAAACAGTACAAGTGTTTTTTTAGAACACACAGTCACAGAGGGCAGAAACAGAGTTGTTCATAAGATCGATATCCTATTCTTGGTAAATTGCACAAACCTCCTTTATTTGCTTTTTCTCCTCATACCAGTGGAGTGTGCCCGATGAAGAGCGTATTGCAATCCTACACTGGGTTATTCTACCTAAGGAGGAATAGGTTATGCCTTTTGTTAAATAGCAGAAAACAAATAATTCAGTCAACATTCATACTGGTTATAGATTATTCCGATATCGTCTATATGAATGCAGCTGCCACTGTATTGAAGCCTTTGGACACAGTTTATCACAGCGGGTGATAGGTTCAGTACACGTCACTGGTTTCTGTATCAGAATGTAGGCTGGCCACTTTGAAGTCTCCTAGATCGATGCATCGCACTCATTTGGTTTCTAAAGCACGCTTGCACAAATGTCCGCCGTACCTTACTTCATTGTTAACCTACAGACGTACGAGCTACCTGTCTCAGGGATGGCTAACTCTGGAGATCACTTTTAAATCTAGTTTTAGTTTTTTTGCACTTTATCGAATAATCTCAAACTCTCTAAAATTTTATGATTTGGTGCCTCTAGGGATGGGATTATAAACTAGATTCAGCCGCGGGACGATTTTCTCTTGAGTGGATGGTCCGGGGGCCGGAACATAATTACAAATAATTTGTAGAGTGCAAATTGACCGCAAGAAGCCCAAACCGATATAATATTTGACAAAAAAAATATAATTTCAAACCACGGAATACGATTAGATGTATCTCTGGAACAGATACTTGGTAACAGATTTGCTGGTGTTTTTACAGTGTTTTATGTCCAACAATAATAATAATGGGGGGGTTCAGTAAACTTAGAGGGACAAATAAAATGCCCCGTGAGCCTCCAGATGGGAACCCTCCAGATGGGAACCCTGCTTCAGGGCAAATCAGACGGCTGATTGAGAACCTTTTATTTGAAGAACATGTTTGTTTTCTATGATTGTATGTTATATCTCTGTTTTGCTTTTCATAGTGTATTGCTATGTATATTTTGTGTAATTACAGGGCTCATCTGTAAAATATACCTTGGTCTCAGCATGACAGCCTGTCAAAATAAAGGTTAAATAAAAATGTGCTTCGAAAAAGGTACTAAAGAGAGCTGAGTATATGGTGCATTATTGAAGAGGTAATGGAGGTTTTACTTTATTGGCCGAGCACTTAGGTGTCCATTAAGACCCATTCACAGTGTGTTATTTACCACTTCCTCCCATTAAAGGCAGAACGCAGAGAGGGAAAAAAACACTGTCTTCTAGGTTTACTCAACTACAAAATAAATGGACTAACAACTCAATGAAAATGGTAGATTATCATAAAGCGGTAGTTTCAAGACAACGATTTTATTGTGTGACCAGGAATCTTAGAGATGACTACATGTGGATACCATTAGATGTGGTAGTCAAGCGATAAGCAGAGTAAAATAGAAACTACATTCAAAGGACTAGGCTATGATGTAGCCTAAGTAATTAGATGCATAGTCCATCTAGCTAACTACAGAAATTACTTCATGAATCCTGTCCGTTTGCACCACAAATTGTGTTATCTCTTTCCCGCTGTGGTGAAATGTCATGGTATTTATACAGTTCCTCCTTTGTTATATTCAATCTTGCCTCTCTCTCTCTCTCTGTCTCTGTCTCTCGCTCTCTCTGTCTCTCTCGCTCTCTCTGTCTCTCTCGCTCTCTCTGTCTCTCTCTCTGTCTCTCTCTCTGTCTCTCTCTCTGTCTCTCTCTGTCTAACAGCCTCACTTCAAAGAGCAGAGAGAAATCCTGACTTATTTCCATGACAGTGACAAATCACAGTAAAACCTGGTGAAAATGTCTTATTCCAAGGTGATTCATTGTTCCAGCCTCCAATTTATCATGTTAATGTAATCTGGGTCGCCTGTTGTTCTCCACCAGCCCAGCTGCCTTATCAGAGGCAGGATATGTGCCACTCGGAGTGGCAGCAGAAAACCATAACATGCTGATGGTGCTGTGGCTTTGTGTAAGCCGGGGGTGAACTTAATGGATTCTGTAATACACCCACCAATTCTCTCACTCTTTCAACGACGAGGCATTGAATCCCTCCTCAATTGGTAATCTATTGTGCCTGTCATAAATA
Source organism: Salmo trutta (assembly GCF_901001165.1). Lineage (NCBI taxonomy): Eukaryota > Metazoa > Chordata > Actinopteri > Salmoniformes > Salmonidae > Salmo > Salmo trutta. The sequence goes on along the minus strand of NC_042987.1, from coordinate 22,235,447 downwards.
AAACATAATGGAACGAAACATATTATGCTATGCCCCTGTAATGCCGATGGTTGTGGTGTTTAATTCCAAGAATAGGCAAGATTAAACTTTTCATACTGGCTGGTACTTCTGCAGTCTTTGTTTTGTGTTGTTGGAAGGTGAGTCTCGTGCTCTTCCTTCCTCTCTCTGTTCTCTCTAATCCCTAGCACTGTGTGCTTTGCTGGGAGGTTGTCTTCATCGCTCTCCCTCTCCATCTCTCTCTCTCTCTCTGGCAAAGGGGCAGATTTGTATTTCTGCACCACAGCTAAAACTTGAGGACAGTGGAATCTCAGTGAGATACAGTGCATTCTGAAAGTATTCAGATCCCTTCCCGTTGCCCACATTTTGTTACGTTACAGCCTTGTTCTAAAATGGATTAAATAAATGTTTACTTTATCAATCTACACACAATACCCCATAATGACAAAGTGAAAACAGGTTTTTAGAAAAACAGAAATACCTTATTTACATAAGTATTCAGACCCTTTGCTCTGAGACTCAAAACTGAGCTCAGGTGCATCCTGCTTCCATTGATCATCCTTGGGATGTTTCTACAACTTGATTGGAGTCCAAGATTTAGAAAGACACACACCTGTCTATTTAAGGTCCCACAGTTGACAGTGCATGTCAGAGCAAAAACCAAGCCATGAGGTCGAAGGAATTGCCCGTAGAGCTCTGAGACAGGATTGTGTCGAGGCACAGGGTCCCAGAAAATGTCTTGCTACAGTGAGGGAAAAAAGTATTTGATCCCCTGCTGATTTTGTACGTTTGCCCACTGACAAAGAAATGATCAGTCTATAATTTTAGTGGTAGGTTTATTTGAACAGTGAGAGACAGAATAACAAAAAAATCCAGAAAAACGTATGTCAAAAATGTTATAAAATGATTTGCATTTTAGTGAGGGAAATAAGTATTTGACCCCACTGCAAAACATGACTTATTACTTGGTGGCAAAACCCTTGTTGGCAATCACAGAGGTCAGATGTTTCTTGTAGTTGGCCACCAGGTTTGCACACATCTCAGGAGGGATTTTGTCCCACTCCTCTTTGCAGATCTTCTCCAAGTCATTAAGGTTTTGAGGCTGACGTTTGGCAACTCGAACCTTCAGCTCCCTCCACAGATTTTCTATGGGATTAGGCCACTCCAGGACCTTAATGTGCTTCTTCTTGAGCCACTCCTTTGTTGCCTTGGCCGTGTATTTTGGGTCATTGTCATGCTGGAATACCCATCCACAACCCATTTTCAATGCCCTGGCTGAGGGAAGGAGGTTCTCACCCAAGATTTGACGGTACATGGCCCCGTCCATCGTCCCTTTGATGCGGTGAAGTTGTCCTGTCCCCTTAGCAGAAAAACACCCCCAAGCATAATGTTTCCACCTCCATGTTTGACGGCGGGGATGGTGTTCTTGGGGTCATAGGCAGCATTCCTCCTCCAAACACGGCGAGTTGAGTTGATGCCAAAGAGCTCCATTTTGGTCTCATCTGACCACAACACTTTCACCCAGTTGTCCTCTGAATCATTCAGATGTTCATTGGCAAACTTCAGACGGGCATGTATATGTACTTTCTTGAGCAGGGGGACCTTGCTGGCACTGCAGGATTTCAGTCCTTCACGGCATAGTGTGTTACCAATTGTTTTCTTGGTGACTATGGTCCCAGCTGCCTTGAGATCATTGACAAGTGCAACTCCACGAGGTGAGATCTTGCATGGAGCCCCAGGCCGAGGGAAATTGACAGTTCTTTAGTGTTTCTTCCATTTGCGAATAATCGCACCAACTGTTGTCACCTTCTCACCAAGCTGCTTGGTGATGGTCTTGTAGCCCATTCCAGCCTTGTGTAGGTCTACAATCTTGTCTCTGACATCCTTGGAGAGCTCTTTGGTCTTGGCCATGGTAGAGAGTTTGGAATCTGATTGATTGCTTCTGTGGACAGGTGTCTTTTATACAGATAACAAACTGCGATTAGGACACCTGGGAGCCAGAAATCTTTCTGATTGAGAGGGGGTCAAATACTTATTTCCCTCATTAAAATGCAAATCAATTTATAACATTTTTGACATGCGTTTTTCTGGATTTTTGTTGTTATTCTGTCTCTCACTGTTCAAATAAACCTACCATTAAAATTATAGACTGATAATTTATTTGTCAGTGGGCAAACATACAAAATCAGCAGGGGATCAAATACTTTTTTCCCTCACTGTATAATAACTGTATGTGTATACTGAATGTATATTGGTGGAGTCAGAAATTCTAATTCATGATAAAGGTGGGAGAAAAATCTCCATATCTAATCTGCGAGGAAAAAACTCTCCTGTCAATAGAGCTTTTCAGTTCTCAGTGAAAATATTGATTGGTGTAGTATCAGATATTATTCTTCTCTAGGACCTTCCTTCACAGTTTCTGCTTTCAGGGCTCAAGCTCTATCTGCCTCATGAAAAATTCAAATGACCACCACAAAGTCCATCATGTCAAGATGTTCGATCTTTAGCATTCTCCTCTCCCACCTCAGTGACCTCTCTGGTCTCTTAATATTAAATTACACAGTTTGTTTCTCCACTATACAATCTAAATCACTTCATTGTAGAGAAACTCATTGTTTTTCGACTACTACTCCTCATTGATTACATGTTAAAACATAGCCTTAACAGACTGTGACAAACCTTCCTAATACCAGGGGCGCATCTTTAGTTTTAGAAGTGGGGGGGACATAATTATTATAATTTCTTTATCCAATCGGATTATCCCCCCAAAAAGCCAACCCGTCAAGAGTTAGCACACTGTTGCATTCGTTTTGTATCACATTCCAATGATAAAACTGTGGGGGACAAAAATGCAATTTCAGAATGTGTGGGGGGGGGGGGGCATGTCCCCGTCCCCAGTGAAAGTTGCGCCCCTACCTAGTATTGTACCTATCGAGTGGTTTACATTTTAAAACATAGTCTGAACAGATTGTGACAGACCTACAGTGCCTTCAGAAAGTATTCAAACCCCTTGACATTTTCCACATTTTGTTGTGTTACAGCCTGAATTTAAAGTAGATTAAATTGAGATTTTTTTGCACTGGCCTACACACAGTACCCCGTAATGCCAAAGTGGAATCATGTTTTTCTAAATGAAAAGCTGAAATGTCTTGAGTCAATAAATATTCAACCCCTTTGTTATGGCAAGCCTAAATATATTCAGGAGTAAAACTGTGATTAACAAGTCACATAATAAGTTGCATGGACACACTTTGTGTGCAATAATAGTGTTTAACATGCTTTTTGAATGACTGCCTCATCTCTGTACCCTACACGTACAATTATCAGTAAGGTCCCTCAATCGAGCAATGAATTTCAACCACATATTAAACCAAAAGACCAGGGAGGTTTGCCAATCCCTTGCAAAGAAGGGCACTTATTGGTATATAGAATATTCAAGCAGACATTGAATATCCCTTTGATCATGGTGAAGTTATTAATTACACTGAGGATGGTGTATCTGTCGATGTATCTCTCTCCTCTCCTCTTCTCTTCTCTTCTCCCTCTCCACAACGTCAGCTTCAGAGCTTATCGGAGTGCCAGTCAGGGACGGACAAGGCTCCTCGCCCACTGGATCCAACACAGCCTTCCTAATCCACCATGCACCAACAGAGGAGAGATGGAGAGGATATGAGAGGAGAGCCCTGTATTCCATTCTCCTAACTCATCATGCTCTCAGGATCTGTGTCCCAAATGGCAGCCTATTTCCTTTTATATTGCACTTCTTTTGACCAGTGCTGTTTGGGACACCTCCAGTATCTGGTCTGCTATACTGGAACTGTTGTGTTGATGGTCGGTAGCCCTGAAATGAGAACACAAGTCACAAATATCAAGCAGTAACGGAAAATGACTGTGAGGAATGACTGCCTGTGATTGTAAAGAGTCTGTTGGACTCGATGGTGGTGATAACTCCCAATACAGTTGGAACTCAGTTATGATCTCAGTATTGGCTACATTTGCTCTTGACTGTGTGGTTTGGTAGTTCAGTTCAATAAATATGTTTGATTTACTGCAGAATAGAATAGCATCTCTTTTCACATACTGACTTTAACCTTCAATATTCAATGGAACAATTACATATCTGCTTTTAGTATAGGCTACATGGGTCTATTCATACTTTTTTGTATTCGCATCACACATTCACCCTAGCTATCAAGGACATATGTCTGTACACTCAAGGAGCTACAAAGAATGACTGTATTGCCACTAAAACTCACCAGAGACTTATTTTAAAGGTAGAGAAACAACCTAGTCCATGTATTTGTTCTCCATAGTCTCTGTCTAGACAGCTGCATTAATGATTCAAGTTTATGGAGGTATTTTAGAAGTATTTACCTGCGATGTTAATGGTAGATTTGAAAACAGCAATACTATCTGGAGCCCCAGTACGCTCTAGGGGAACCATGTTAAGGGTTCAATTCATCTTAGTCTTACAATAATCCGAAGTCTGGTATTAATGACCCAGGATTTGTATCTATTCCACAACACAGGACACATATAACAACCTCAAAACACTATAATACAATCATCTAGTTTTTTTTGTCATATTGATGAAATCCTAGTGTCTCTGTAACGGATGGATCTCCTTTCTTTATCTCCTTAGTACTACTTTGGGTCTTAGTTGGTAAAGAGCCACTGAACATGCTGATTGGCACGTGTGCTCTTCTGTTGCTCTTTAGAAAAACGTGATATCAGTCTTGGTGTGTTTTCTGACCGATTCAGTTTGGTTAATGATGTTTGTCCCCCATGAGACACTGTAGCCTGTTTCACTTCCTCAAACTCCTCAGAATGAATCTAAGATAACTCAAGAAATCTGCCATTAATTTTGATGTTTTTGCCGATGGATGTTTGTTGCGCAATTTTACATCTAACTAAGGTGTTTGGTGCAGTATTTCTCAAGTAAAAAAATGTACGACATGTTGTCTTATGTAAACAAAGTTGGAGCTGCTGAGCAGGTCTGTCTCACTGTCTATGCTATTGGATAGAGCACAACCTCCGCAGCTGTTCACCCATTGTTAGTGGGCAAATGGACATCGTCAAATCAAAACCCAACCCTAGTTTAACTGTTGTGACGCACGGATGTTCCAAACTCAGTTTTAGACAAGACTGACTTTATGACCAAAATTATCCTATTTACAATTTTCAGTCAATTTTGACACTAGAATAACTGTTTCTGACTTGTATCGATGCCATACAGGCCGTTTTCAAAGGGATTCGTTGCTTTTTAAAGGCAGTCACCCTTTAAATTATACAAATGAAATATACCATACATGAATCCATGTCATTTATATATAGATATGCTTGAGAATCTCTGATAGAAGTGGAGTCATGCCCATAGAATTGAGAATTAGAATACGGTCATGACATCCATTTATTAGATTGAGTGTTTGTGTGTGCGTGTCTGTTTTTGTATTCAGTGTAACACCAGAGTTTAAATACACAATCATATTACTAGTGGCTGGAGCAGAATGAGGTCAATTTAGGAAATTAAGGACTTATTCTTTAATTGCCAAATTTCTTCTCTCTATGGCGAGGCAAAACATGCCTTACCATTCTGACAGTGAGGTTGTCTACTGTGGGTGGACAGAATGCGAAGTAGGGGGTTAACCTAGCTGAACTGTCCATACTGAGAGTTGCTATAGACAGACCACACCAGGAGTTGGGCTGAATCCAAAAGGGTACCCTATTCCCTTTATAGTGCACTAAAAAGGACTTAGTGCACTACTTTTGACCAATGTAAGGAATAGCAATATGGTGTCATTTGGGACATAGCCATGGTTTGTTCTAAATAGTGTTTGACCTTTAAAGCTTTTGTTAAATTGAGGTCAGCTTCTGGTGTGCTTTAATAATACACTGACCTGAGCTAGATTACCAGAGAAGTCCTCAAAGCTGAGAATGGACACAATACAGGTGAAATCAATTTACAAAGCAATGAAATAGAAAACAGAACAAAATCCTTCTACGCTTTCCTCAACCCCACAACTCCAGAGGAAATGCATCAATAGCTTCATGTTCACGTGTTCAATATTTTATGACTGTTGCTGTATGAACCCAGAGTACTCAGTACAGAATGTTTCTGTTTTATATAACCCATGCTGTATCCTTGCCAGAGCAAATGAGTGTAAATCCAAAACCAAAAATACACCGGCTCAAACAATCAATAAACAGTACGATATTGAATTTACAGTAAAAAGGTAAAGCAATTCTGATTTGGTTCAAATTCTGTTTTTTACAGGTATATACCAGCGTACCATTTGACTAGACTTAGATGTTTCGTGGTTTTTTATCCTTTCATTTCTATCCTTTTTCTATCATTTTCATGCAACACATCAGGATATGCTGATGAACATTATTTCTTACAAGGTTCTGTCGAGTTGTTAATGGAATTCTGATTCCATGATGAGACCGATGCTCTTGGACTAATGAAAGTGGGAGTTCTGAAGGCTCATGATCATGTTCCAATGCTCACCACCAGGACCAAGTTGAAGTACATTACTCTTTAACATTCATATCATTCTGATAGTACTACTATGTGGTCCGGCAAAGACTGCTGCTCGCCAGGTGATTATTTTCACAGACATGTAGCTGCATTTCTAATTATGCTACAAAACATAGCCTACAAGGCACAAGGAGGAAGGTTACAAATCTTCCAACCACAGTCAGTTCATTTGTAAGGTCATATCTCCAGTTTACTGAAGTGAAAAGAGTGCTACAGTTATTACCAGAATGAATGTGGGTCAATGTGGGGGATAGCGACATCCTTTTTTAGTTAAACCTACCATTAGAAGGTTAATCTAAGAGAATGGCAGTCCTATTTAATTTATCCTATCTACAGATGTAAGATCTTAATTTGAGCCAGTTTGCTACAGCAGGAAAATGATCGTACTGCAAGAGGAAATTTGAATTATTTTGTGGATTATCATATATACATTTTTCATACAAGTGGACATTACAAACTTCAGACTCCTTTTAAAACCTCAAATGCACTACACGTTTAACATTTCTTGCATTGCCGGAAAGTTCTCCTGCAATAGGGTGATCAAATTAAGACCCTACATCTGTATGTGAAGGGGAATGAATGGGCAGGCCTTATGAAATGTCTTATGGGAGGTCTTCTCATTAACAAAGGGAATACTACACTACTAGCATCAGGGCTGTGTCCCAAATGTCACCCTATCTAAAAATAGTGTACTACCTTTGACCAGAGCTTGATCAAAAGTAGTGCTCTATTTAGGGAATAGGGTGTCGAAGCCTATTATTCAAAGTGCCAACAGTACTGTAGTTGATCCAGAGATGTTCATGTCTCATGAGGATCTGTGCTACAGGTACACTCTGCTCTAAAATGAAAATGGAACAGAGAGGGAGGAAATCCCTTTGGAGGGATCTTCGTTGAACGGAAAGACAGCAGACAGATACTGTCACAAGCGTCGTATTGAATAGACCAAGGCGCAGCGTGGCTAGTGCTCATTCTTAAATGAATAACACTTTACAAAAATAACAAAAACGACCAACAGTTCCGTCAGGTACAACAACTAAACGGAAAATAACCACCCACAAAACCCAAAGGAAAACAGGCTGCCTAAGTATGGCTTCCAATCAGAGACAACGAAAGACACCTGCCTCTGATTGGAAACCATACTCGGCCAAACATGGAAAACGAAATATAGAAATAGAAAACTAGAACAATCTCCCCTAGAAACAAAAAAACCCAAAACACACAAAACAACCCCCCTGCCACGCCCTGACCATTCTACTATGGCAAATGACCCTTTTCACTGGTCAGGACGTGACAGATACTCCCATGTCATCAGAAGCATCTATCTAGGTTACATGCTACAGTAGAACAGAGTAGTTGTTTGTCTCAGGGGACATGGTGGTTGATTGTGAACACTCCAGTGGATTAACAACAAGCCATCCATCCACCACAGACAGGAGTCAATCACCTCTCACATCACCTCTCTCCACCTTCCATCCTGGAAGAAATCATGTGTGGTTGGCCTAGCATCATGTTTGGTTGGCCTAATGCCATATTTGGTTGGCCTAGCCCTGCTTGAAGCCACACTTTGACTTAGCATGTGATACGAGTCTGTGGCGTTGGCAATGCTCTGTGAATCGGAAATGAAGGACTTATTTGAGTAACATCACTGGTCGCTCATCCCCTCTCTAGATGACAGGACACCATTGCTGCTGTATTGGTAGAGATTAAGCCTAATTTATACTTGTGTCCATTGCATCCTGAGAGATAGGATGCATCCTAAATGACACCCTAATTAATTTATAGTGCACTACGTTTGACCAGGGCTCAGACTACATAAGGTCTCAGTAGCAGCAGTTACCGCCGGCCAAGCAAGCTGACTGGCAACATTTGAGATTTACACACACTCCCCTTGTGGCCCATCTTCCTCTTCCACTCTCAAGTTAAGAGAGAACTTTCTTCCTCTAGGGGCGGCAGGTAGCCTAGCGGTTAAAAGTGCTGGGCCAGTAACTGAAAGGTTGCTGGTTCGAATCCCCCAGCCGACTAGGTGAAACATCTGTCTGTGCCCTTTAGCAAGGCACTTAACTCAAATTGCTCCTGTAAGTCACTCTGAATAAGAGCGTCTACTAAATGACTCAAATGTTGTGTGACTTCTATGTAGGGTAAACCATGGCAAGGGCATTGTTATTAGATGATACGCTCTGAGTCATATGCACACACATTTCCATACTTCACTCTGAGGTTATGGCGAGTGGGGTTTATCTCCTGATGATACAGCGTGTTCCTCACCCCACACCCTGAACCTGCTGCTGTCTCAATAGCATGCATTTTATGTATGGCCATGAATAATCAACAGCTTTAAAATCCCTAATACATCATACAAGTGCTATCTCTTTGTTACATCTCAACCGCATTTATTTAAAAATAGGTGATTTATGTTCACTCTGCCCAGTAAAAGCCTTATCGATATCCCACTGCACCAGTTGATAACCAAGGTTATGTCCCAAATGGCACCCTATTCCCTGTATAGTGCACTACTTTTCTGGTCAAAAGTAGTGCACCATGTAGGGAATAGGGTGCTCCCCAGTGGAGGCTGTGGTGTATTAGTCACACTACAGCCGATGAGTTGGAGACTGAGCCAGAAGTCCTGCTCAAAGCTGCTGATGGCTGTTAAGATATCAAACCAGGCCAGGTATAACTTATAGATTTAATTAGTTTGGATTGATATTCAGATCACATGTCCAGTGGAAATGGTAGACACTAGACAACTTTTATGCTGTGTACTTCTCAAGAGTAAAATGTCATTTAATTCTTTTTTTTAATTCTCACTTTTATTTAACCAGGTAGGCTAGTTGAGAACAAGTTCTCATTTACAACTGCGACCTGGCCAAGATAAAGCAAAGCAGTGTGACACAAACAACAACACAGAGTTACACATGGAATAAACAAACATACAGTCAATAACACAATAGAAAACAACTCTATATACAGTGTGTGCAAATGAAGTAAGATAAGGGAGGTAAGGCAATAAATAGGCCATAGTGGTGAAATAATTACAATTTAGCAATTAAACACTGGAGTGATAGATGTGCAGAAGATGAATGTGCAAGTAGAGATACTGGGGTGCAAAGGAGCAAAAAATAATAAATAACAGTATGGGGATGAGGTATTTGGATGGGCTATTTACAGGTGCAGTGATCTGTGAGCTGCTCTGACAGCTGGTGCTTAAAGTTAGTGAGGGAGATATGATTCTCCAGCTTTAGTGATTTTTGCAATTCGTTCCAGTCATTGGCAGCAGAGAACTGGAAGGAAAGGCAGCCAAAGGAGGAATTGGCTTTGGGAGTGACCAGTGAACTATACCTGCTGGAGCGCGTGCTACGGGTGGGTGCTGCTATGGTGACCAGTGAGCTGAGATAAGGCGGGACTTTATCTAGCAAAGACTTATAGATGACCTGGAGCCAGTGGGTTTGGCGACGGATATGAAGCGCGGGCCAGCTAACGAGAGCATACAGGTCACAGTGGTGGGTAGTATTTGGGGCTTTGGTGACAAAACGGATGGCACTGTGATAGACTGCATCCAGTTTGCTGAGTAGAGTGTTGGAGGCTATTTTGTAAATGACATTGCCGAAGTCAAGTATCGGTAGGATGGTCAGTTTTACGAGGGTATGTTTGGCAGCATGAGTGAAGGATGCTTTGTTGCGAAATAGGAAGCCGATTCTAGATTTAATTTTGGGTTGGAGATGCTTAATGTGAGTCTGGAAGGAGAGTTTACAGTCTAACCAGACACCTAGGTATCTGTAGATGTCCACATATTCTAAGTCAGAACCGTCCAGAGTAGTGATGCTGGACGGGCGGACAGGTGCAGGTAGCGATCGGTTGAAGAGCATGCATTTAGTTTTACTTGTATTTAAGAGCAGTTGGAGGCCACGGAAGGAGAGTTGTATGGCATTGAAGGTCGTCTGGAGGTTAGTTAACAGTGTCCAAAGAAGGGCCAGAAATATACAGAATGAATTAATTAATTAATCAACAATGCCATGCAAAAAAAGCATCAATCTATGTGATGAGGTACTTTTCACTGTCTCGCTTCCCGAAGAGTAGAATATGGTTTTTCATGATACTTTAGTCAATGTATCATGTTGTTGTTGGTAATCAAATGGTATATGTGATGACAATAATGTTACATCTACAGTATACTTTAATTTGTTCCCAAAAGGGATGTTAGCTGGTTTCTCTTATGAGGGTGAAGCCTTTTCATGTTCAATTGACTTTAATATCTCTCTTGTAGCCTATACCAATAATACATCAGGAAAAAAATGTGGGTCCTTTGTAGAATGTTGGTATGGTATTTCCAAATGTTTTGTGGCATGCTCGCATGTGGAGAGTTGCCCTAAAAGTAAATGGGAGAATAACCGATCTTTGCATGCTATTCATGCTTGATGCATCCGGACACATATGACAACATCGGAATCAAATTAGCAGGGCTTGTTGCGCATGCTTAAACAGTCTAAGCCTATTTATGAACTTAGGTTGCGTCCCAACTTAAGTTTAATAATATGCCCTTTAATACCTTTATAGGCCCTGGTCAAAAGTAGTGCATGATATAAGGAATAGGGTGATAGAGTGCCATTTGGGGCACAACCTTATTCTCTTAGCAGCAACTCAAAAGAACAGAGGAATAACTCACAGTGACGGGGATTGGAGGATCCTCAGTCAGTATTATTAGGAGGCAGCTGGTGCCCCATTGCTCCTAATACAAATATATTTTGAAGCCATCAACACTAAGCTTGACTCAGCCGAGCATCAGACTCTACCACAGGCATCTTGTTCTGGCTCGGTTAACATGGAACATCCTCCTAATAATGCAACAAGTTAGAACGTCTTGGATTGGCCTGCCAACCTGTTGGGAGTGGTCCAGTACATTATCTCTTTCCACCGCCGTGATCATTTGGCTCATCTGACTCCTGTGACTCCTGGCTTTGCAATGTGGCAGTTTCCACCTGTTCCCCATGGCCTGAGTGCTGCTGGTCTCAGTGTAATTTTGGGACATGTAGGCAGAGGACATTTGAGAACCACACAGGGATTGAAAGACAGTCCTGTCACTCCCTGGATGACTAGAGATGTGTGCGGATCTGATCTGAGAGACACATGCCATCAAAACTATCTTAAGGATCCTGGGACTTAACACCTCCCTCTGAAACTGGATCCTGGACTTCCTGATGGGCCGCCCCCAGGTGGTAAGGGTAGGGAACAACACATTTGCCACACTGATTCTCAACACGGGGGCCCCTCAGGGGTGCGTGCTCAGTCCCCTCCTGTACTCCCTGTTCACTCATGACTGTATGGCCAGGCACGACTCCAACACCATCATCAAGTTTGCCGATGACACAACAGTGGTAGGCCTGATCACCGACAACGATGAGACAGCCTATAGGGAGGAGGTCAGAGACCTGGTCGGGTGGTGCCAGGACAACAACCTCTCCCTCAACGTGATCAACACAAAGGAGATTATTGTGGACAACAGAAAAAGTAGGACCGAGCACGCCCCCATTCTCATCGACAGAGCTGTAGTGGAACAGGTTGAGAGCTTCAAGTTCCTTGGTGTCCACATCACCAACAAACTATTATGGTCCAAACACAGTCGTGAAGAGGGCACGACAACGCCTATTCCCCCTCAGGAGACTGAAAAGATTTTGCATGGGTCCTCAGATCCTCAAAAGGTTCTACAGCTGCACCATCGAGAGCATCCTGGCTGGTTGCATCACTGCCTGGTATGGCAACTGCTCGGCCTCCGACCGCAAGGCACTACAGAGGGTAGTGCGTACGGCCCAAGCTTCCAACCATCCAGGACCTCTATATCAGGCGGTGTCAGAGGAAGGCCCTAAAAATGATCAAAGACTCCAGCCACCCAAGTCACCGCACGGCAAGCGGTACCGGAGCGCCAAGTCGAGGTCCAAAAGGCTTCTTAACAGCTTCTACCCCCAAGCCATAAGACTCCTGAACAGCTAATCAAAGGGCTACCCAGACCCCTCTTTTATGCAGCTGCTACTCTCTGTTTATAATCTATGCATAGTCACTTTCTACTTACTGTGCCTTGCAAAAGTATTCATCCCCCTTGGCGCTTTTCCTATTTTGTTGTGTTACAACCTGTAATTTCAATGGATTTTTATTTGGATTTCATGTAATGGACATACACAAAATAGTCAAAATTGGTGAAGTGAAATAAAAAAAATAACTTGTCAAAAAATTCAAAGAAATAAAAAACGGAAAAGAGGTACGTGCATATGTATTCACCCCCTTTGCTATGAAGCCACTAAATAAGATCTGGTGCAACCAATTACCTTCATAAGTCACATAATTAGTTAGATTGCACACATGTGGACTTTATTTAAGTGTCACATGATCTCAGTATAGATACACCTGTTCCGAAAGGCCCCAGAGTCTGCAACACCACTAAGCAAGGGGCACCACCAAGCAAGCGGCACCATGAAGACCAAGGAGATCTCCAAACAGGTCAGGGACAAAGTTATGGAGAAGTACAGATCAGGGTTGGGTTATAAAAAAATATCAGAAACTTTGAACATCTCACGGAGCACCATTAAATCCATTATTAAAAAATGAAAAGAATATGGCATCACAACAAACCTGCCAAGGCATGTGGGAGACTCCCCAAACATGTGGAAGAAGGTACTCTGGTCAAATGAGACTAAAACTGAGCTTTTTGGCCATCAAGGACAGCGCTATGTCTTGCGCAAACCCAACACCTCTCATCACCCCGAGAATACCATCCCCCAGCATCATGCTGTGGGGATGTTTTTCATCGGCAGGGACTGGAAAACTGGTCAGATTTGAAGGAATGATGGATGGCGCTAAATACAGGGAAATTCTTGAGGGAAACCTGTTTCAGTCTTCTAGAGATTTGAGACTCTGACGGAGATTCACCTTCCAGCAGGACAGTGATCCTAAGCATACTGCTAAAGCAACACTCAAGCGATTTAAGGGGAAACATTTAAATGTCTTGGAATGGCCTAGTCAAAGCCCAAACCTCACTCCAATTGAGAATCTGTGGTATGGTTATGCACGCTCAACTTTTCTGTTTTTTTTGTGTTATTTCTTGTCTGCTTCACAATAAAAAATATTTCAAAGTGGTAGGCATGTTGTGTAAATCAAATGATACAAACCCCCCAAAAATAATTTTAAATTCCAGGATGTAAGGCAACAAAATAGGAAAAATGAATACTTACGCAAGCCACTGTACATGAACATATTATCTCAATTACCTCAACTAACCGGTGTCCCCGCACATTTACTTTGTACCGGTAACCCCTTTATATAGCCTCGCTTGTTATTTTACTGGTGCTGTTTAATTATTTGTTACTTTTGTTTTCTATTTTTTACTTAACACTTATTTACATTTTTTCAAAAATTCTTAAAGCATTGTTGGTTAAGGGCTTGAAGTAAGCATTTCACTGTAAGGTCTACATCTGTTGTATTTGGCGCATGTGACAAATAAGATTTTATTTTATTTTCCTGATATCGTTAGAAAGGGCTTGTAAGTAAGCGTTTTACGGTAAAGTCTACACCTGTTGTATTTGGTGCATGTGTGTCACGTATACTCCCTCTCTGGCCTCTAGGTCATCAGGCTGCTGATTATCCCGCACACCTGTCACCATCGTCAAGCGCACCTGCGCCTCATGACACTCACCTGGACTCCATCATCTCCTTGATTATCTCCCCTTGGTGCTTTCCTCAGGTGTTATTGACGCTGTTTCATGTCGGTGCGTTGTTTGTGTTTCGTGTTTATTGGTTTGTTTGTTTATTTATTAATACACTCACTCCCTGTACTTGCTACCCTGCACTCGTTACAATGTGACAAATAAAATGTCATTTGGTATGACCTACTATGAGTATACCAAACATTACAGACACCTTCCTAATATTGAGTTGCACCCCTTTTGCCCTCAGAGCAGCCTAAATTCATCAGGGCATGGACTCTACAAGGTGTCAAAAGCGTTCCACAGGGATGCTGGCCCATGTTGACTACAATGCTTCCCACTGTTGTGTCAAGTTAGCTGGATGTCATTTGGGTGGTGGACCATTCTTGTTACACACGGGAAACTGTTGAGCTTGAAAAGCCCAGCAGCGTTGCAGTTATTGACACAAACTGGTGCGCCTGGCACCTACTACCATACCCCGTTCAAAGGCACTTAAATCTTTTGTCTTGCCTATTCACCCTCTGAATGGCACACATACAAAATCCATGTCTCAATTGTCTCCATGCTTAAAAATCCTTCTTTAACCGGTCTCCTCCCCTTCATCTACACTGATTGAAGTGGATTTAACAAGTGACATCAGTAAGGGATCATAGCTTTTACCTGGATCCATCTGGTCATGGAAAGAGCAGGTGTTTCTGATTTTTTTGTATACTTGATGTATGTTGTCATGTCACACAATTCTTCAGTGTACAGTCCTGCACAGTACACAGCCACAGTCTCTTTAATGCATGTTTTATGTTTTGTACGATGAACTGCGAGGTTTGAATGCTACGGTATGTCAAGCCATTTGATATTGACTCTCATGTTAGAATGCCCCAGATACTACTTGTAGTACTAGTTTCTCTACTGTACACTGAGTGTACAAAACATTAGGAACACCTGTTCTTTCCATGACATAGACTGACCAGGTGAAAGCTATGATCCCTTATTGATGTCACTTCATCACTTCAATCCGTGTAGATGAAGGGGAGGAGATGGGTTAAATAAGGATTTTAAGCCTTGAGAAAATTGAGACATGTATTGTGCATATACAGGGGGTACCGGTACCGAGTCAATGTGTGGGGGTACATGTTAGTTGAGGTAATATGTACATAGGTGTAAAGTGACTATGCATAGATGATAAACAGCCAGTAGCAGCATCATATAAAAAAGGGGGTCAATGCAAATAGTACGGGTAGCCATTTGATTACCTGTTTAGCAGTCTTATGGCTTAGACTTGGCGCTCCGGTATCATCTGAAAACAGAATTTTATCTAATGCTTCACCTTATTATGCCAGTTGTTTCCTTACACACACACATGCACCCCCCCCCCCCCCCCCCCCCCAATCACACACATGAACAGACACCTCAAGAGGCTACTGAGGGGAGGACGACTCATAATAATGACTGGAATGGAGTTAACGGAATGGAATCAAACACATGCATTCAATACCACTCCAATTATTCCTTTCCAGTCATTACTATGAGCCTTTCTCCCCAATTAAGGTGCCACCGGCCTGTGCTGCACATACACACACACACACACACACACACACACACACACACACACACACTCACAGACACACAGACAGTCAGCAGGTGACAGCCCTCAGTCTAGTTTAGTTCTCACTGGTGGCCTCCCTCACCCTGTGTTGATAGCAGCAGTGGGTGATAGGGTCAGTCTGCTAGGGACTGATAAACTCGACACACGGCAGTCCGTCCGACAACGCTGAATACAATCACTCAGGATGAGCCAGGCAGTGCTGGGTCTAAGCGTTGCTCCTAATCTGTCTCCATAGCAACTGCCCAGGTACATCTGAGTGTGACTGCGGTCGGTCAGCCAGCTGGGGGAGACTGGATGGCGTCGGCGTGGCAACACAGTGGCGCTATAGAGGGAGAGCCCTGATGAGTTATCCTGTTGATTATCAGATAAAGATAATGGGGTTAATTGCCTCTCACAGGCCATTTACAGGGAGATTGGCAGAACTGTGATAGCTGCCAGAGAGACGAGACGCCAGGGCTATGAGGAGCAGGCAGGGCAATACTATAAAATATTATGGAAAGTTCAAATCAAATGTTATTTGTCACATACACATGGTTAGCAGATGTTAATGTGAGTGTAGCGAAATGCTTGTGCTTCTTGTTCCGACCATGCAGTAATATCTAACAAGTAATCTAACCTAACAATTTCACAACAACTACCTTATACACACAAGTGTAAAGGAATGAATAAGAATATGTACATAACAATATATGAATGAGTGATGGCCGAACGGCATAGGCAAGATGTAGTAGATGGTATAAAGTACAGTATATACATATGAGATGAGTAATGTAGGGTATGTAAACATTAAATAAAGCGGCATTGTTTAAAGTGGCTAGTGATACATTTATTACATCCATTTTGTCATTATTAAAGTGGCTAGCGATGAGTCAGTATGTTGGCAGCAGCCACTCAATGTTAGTGATGGCTGTTTAACAGTCTGATGGCCTTGAGATAGAAGCTGTTTTTCAGTCTCTCGGTCCCTGCTTTGATGCACCTGTACTGACCTCGCCTTCTGGATGATAGCGGGGTGAACAGGCAGTGGCTCGGGTGGTTGTTGTCCTTGATGATCCTTTTGGCCTTCCTGTGACATCGAGTGGTGTAGGTGTCCTGGAGGACAGGTAGTTTGCCCCCGGTGATGCGTTGTGCAGACCTCACTACCCTCTGGAGAGCCGTATGGTTGTGGGTGGAGCAGTTGCCGTACCAGGCGGTGATACAGCCCGACAGGATGCTCTCGATTGTGCATCTGTAAAAGTTTGTGTTTTTGGTGACAAGCCAAAGTTCTTCAGCCTCCTGAGGTTGAAGTGGCGCTGCTGAGCCTTCTTCACCACACTGTCTGTGTGGGTGGACCATTTCAGTTTGTCCGTGATGTGTACGCAGAGGAACTTAAAACTTTCCACATTCTCCACTACTGTCCCGTCGATGTGGATAGGGGGCTGCTCCCTCTGCTGTTTCCTGAAGTCCACGATCATCTCCTTTGTTTTGTTGACATTGAGTGTGAGGTTATTTTCCTGACACCACACTCCAAGGGCCGTCACCTCCTCCCTGTAGGCCATCTCGTCGTTGTTGGTAATCAAGCCTACCACTGTAGTGTAGTCTGCAAACTTGATGATTGAGTTGGAGGCGTGCATGGCCACACAGTCATGGGTGAACAGGGAGTACAGGAGAGGGCTGAGAACGCACCCTTGTGGGGCCCCAGTGTTGAGGATCAGTGGGGTGGAGATGTTGTTTCCTACCCTCACCACCTGGGGGTGGCTCGTCAGGAAGTCCAGGACCCAGTCGCACAGGGCGGGGTCGAGACCCAGGGTCTCGAGCTTAATGACGAGTTTGGAGGGTACTATGGTGTTAAATGCTGAGCTGTAGTCGATGAACAGCATTCTTACATAGGTATTCCTCTTGTCCAGATGGGTTAGGGCAGTGTGCAGTGTGATTGCGATTGCGTCGTCTGTGGACCTATTGGGACAGTAAGCAAATTGGAGTGGGTCTAGGGTGTCAGGTAGGGTGGAGGTGATATGGTCCTTGACTAGTCTGTCAAAGCACTTCATGATGACGGAAGTGGTTATGGAATCCTTTCACGTCATCCTTGGAAGGATACTGTCTTGTTGTAGATTAGCAACACAACATAGAGCAGACATATCTGTTGGTGAAGTTTAACCTCTTACATCTAGGCGTTCCGCTAGCGCGTTCCGCTAGCAAACCCCTAGCCAACAGCCAATGGGATCGCATGGCGCGAAATACAAAAACCTAAAAAATCCAATAATTTCAAGACTATTTTACACCATTTGAAAGATAAACCTCTCCTGAATCTAACCACGTTGTCTGATTTCAAAACGGCTTTACAGCGAAAGCAAAACATTAGATTATGTTAGGAGAGTACATAGACCAAAATAACCACACAGCCATTTTCCAAGCAAGCATATATGTCAATAAAACCCAAAACACAGCTAAATGAAGCACTAACCTTTGATGATCTTCATCAGATGACACTCCTAGGACATTATGTTATACAATACATGTATGTTTTGTTCAATCAAGTTCATATTTATATCCAAAAACAGCTTTTTACATTGGCGCGTGATGTTCAGAAAATGTATTCCCACCAAAAACCTCCGGTGAATTTACAAAAATACTCATCATAAACGTTGACAAAATACATAACAATTATTTTAAGAATTATAGATACGGAACTCCTTTATGCAATCGCTGTATCAGATTTTAAAATAGCTTTTCGGCTAAAGCACATTTTGCAATATTCTGAGTACATAGCTCGCCATCACGGTGAGCTATTCAGACACCCGCCAACTTTGGGGTC
Source organism: Salmo trutta (assembly GCF_901001165.1). Taxonomy (NCBI): domain Eukaryota; kingdom Metazoa; phylum Chordata; class Actinopteri; order Salmoniformes; family Salmonidae; genus Salmo; species Salmo trutta. Next base: position 22,216,830 of record NC_042987.1, on the reverse strand, counting down.
ACCTAAACTCAGAATTAGTATTAGAAATATTGTATTACCTTTGCTGATCTTCGTCAGAATGCACTCCCAGGACTGCTACTTCCACAAGAAATGTTGTTTTTGTTTGAAATAATCCATAGTTATGTCTAAATACCTCCGTTTTGTTCGTGCGTTCAGGTCACTATCCAAAGGGTAACGCGCGAGCGCAATTCGAGACACAAAAAGTCAAAATGTTCCATTACCGTACTTAGAAGCATGTCAAACGCTGTTTAAAATACATTTTTATGGTATTTTTTACGTAAAATTGCGATAATATTCCAACCGGACAATAGTGTATTCATTCAAGGAGGAAAAGAAAAAACAGCGTGCTCGCGGGAACGCGCATATCCAATCTCTTTGTCCTCAGGCAGACCACTCAGTAACTGAGCTCCTATACTCATCCCAGAGACAGGAGAAGGCTCACTCCACTTTCTGAAGGCTTTAGACAGCCAATGGAAGCCTTAGAAAGTGCAACGTAACAGCACAGATAGTGTAGTTTCAAAAGGGACTAGAAAGAACTACATTTCTCAGATCCTATACTTCCTGGTTGAATTTTTCTCCGGTTTTTGCCTGCCATATGAGTTCTGTTATACTCACAGACACCATTCAAACAGTTTTAGAGACTTCAGAGTGTTTTCTATCCAAATCTACTAATAATATGCATATTCTCATTTCTGGGCAAGAGTAGTAACCAGTTTAAATCGGGTACGTCTTTTCATCCGGCCGTGAAAATACTGCCCCCTATCCATATCAGGTTAAACACAATAATTTGCCTAACATCAAAATCTTTTCCATCCTGAAGCTGAGAGGCATGGAGGATGAATATTTCAAGAATAACCCAGAATAATGTCTGCCAATTTCTGTTGTGCTGATGGATGAGACCGCTTAATTAGCAGGTCCCATTCAACTTCTCAAACCATCTGTTTGAAACCCATGTCTCCTTATCCTATCATCCTAACAACAGCTCTCTTATTCTGTGGTGGCGTAATGGTGGGTGTGTAGTTGTCATATTATGGATGTGAACTTTCTTCTCAGCCGTGTGATTACACAAGATGTACAGCTCCATTTGCTAGCGATGCCTGATGGTTCAGGGGGAACACATCTTATTAAAGCAATAAAAATGACTCCAATAATGTTTAATGAGCTCACCAACTGGAGAGAAAAAAGGCAATTTGTTTTTTTTATAGATATATTACCTTATCTGTCTTCGTCGGTCTGATAAAGCCACATATTGAAGTCTCTAATGTTCTCTTCTTTGTGCCTTTGAAAATATTCAAATTAACATAAGTATTGATTGGAACCAGAGGCTGCAGAAGATAGTCAATGCATCATCTCCCCGGCAGGAAGTGGAATGAGAAACTTTTTGAAACAGATTGTATTAGTCTCCTACTTTTTAATGATGTACAGTATGTTTTTCGGATAAAGAAGAAAAGCTACAGCTAATAAAATTTGTAAAAAGATTTGCATAAAGCCATGTTGTGCTCCCCTCCGTATTTATTTGGACAGTCAAGCTACATTTTTTAAATGTGTCTATACTCATTTGCATTTTGGCAAATGTTTTAAATGAGGCGGCCGTACATAATGTCACTTTTTTGGGGGGGGGGTATTTTCATACGCATCTGATTTACCGTTTAGAAATAAAAGCACTTTGTATCTAGTTCCTCCATTTGAAGTGTCAAATAGTCATAAGTATTTGGATAAATTCACTTATATTGTACTAAAGTAGTCGGAAGTTTAGAATTTGGTCCCATACAATAGAGTGCTTGCAAGACCTCAAGGAAGAGAGACATGAATGACCAGAGTGCGGGCCCCTGGAGCCTTATATTAAAGATTGTCTTTTATATTGACAATATAGTCAAGTGAACACTTGCTCTAACAATGGAAATACATGTCCTCAAAGATGAAGGCAGACGGGAAGAGGCGAGATCAGGTGGGACCATTCTAGCCAATGAGAGGGCAGACATATGTGTGAACAACAGGCCATAGAGATAGATAGAGGACTCCTCTTTGTATCTGTGCCATTATAGTGCCATTGAGACTATCTCGATTTTAAAGTAGACAATTGTATTCTTCTTCATTGGCTGATTGCTCCCAACTCATAGGAATCCCCACCCAGTTGACCACTTTAAAATGGTGGAAGACCTCAATGGCAATGTCCATGCTAAAACGTGTTATATACATGATGAGTCCTATTATCTTAATGAAAACAGGCACATCTCTGATGTAATAAAAAAAATTAAAAAATTGCCGAAATGCTACATGCGTCCACTTATATCAGTGTATTCGTTAACAACCTAAGCATTATGAAACTTCTATTCAATCAAATAAACCTCATGTAGCAAATTACCAATAAAAAATGTTGACCAAATTCGACACACTCATTGACCTTCATACAAAAAAACATTTTCATGGACTGTTTTTGGCGGAGTAAAACCTCTCGCTTAGCCTCTTCCTCTCTGCTTATATTGAGCAGGGTCCCCCCTCCTTTGCCACAAGATTTGTCTGTCTACGACAGACGCTGTTTGCTTATCCAGCTAATTCCCATTGTGAGACACCTCACTCTATTATCAGAGAACAGGGGTTACGCAAGTAACCTTAACATTTTACCTGTGGATTATTTGGTTGAATCTCAGGTATTACAGGATTACAAGGAATTACGTGTTGAAATACGTTATGAGTTCAAATGTTAAAACTGATACGTTACTTTACCTGAGGCACTGTGATTGGTTCTGTTATCAAAATAAGGGAAGCAAGTTGTGATGCAGTATTTTTTACATAGCATAGTTTAATCTTAGTTGTCGGATATCTGATGTGGGCCATTCTTCCTGTGGGGTTCTTTACAACATGTTTCTTTGTGTGCATAAACACAGCATATTGACAATGATCTGAGAGTTACATCAACACAAGCTTGCTATTTAGGCTTGCAAATACCACCTACAGAACCCGATATGTTAAGTCTATCAAATATGACATTTTTGCTTGAACTATGGCAAATGTAACTTAATCCCTCTACAGTAGATCTCAGTATGTCCATCAGTTTCTGACCAGTATTTTTTCTATGTTATCTTGCAGCTTGGTGAGGACACCTTCAACAGAGCCAAGCTCCTGAACGTGGGCTACACTGAGGCCCTGAAGGATGCAGAGTACGACTGCTTCATCTTCAGCGATGTGGACCTCATCCCTATGGACGACCGTAACCTCTACCACTGTTACGACCAGCCACGACACTTTGCCATCGCTATGGACAAGTTTGGCTTCAGGTAAGTCAACTGTATTATGTACTGTCACTCACACGTATATTTACTCTGAATGAAATCTGTTGTTTGTTTTTCAAGCTTATATTCTCCAAACTCCTAGCATCTTATGTTTACTGATTTGGTAATGTGGATGCTTTTAAATGGATAGTTCTTATATAAAAGTTTGAAGATATTGTTTTGGGACTGCACACATGATTTTTACAGGATGATGGAACCTGTTTTGCTGAATATATTGGCAAAATTCACCAAAAGTAAAAGCAAAAGTACTGTCTCCAGTTCTTTTGACTGAGTTTGAAATGAACTTTCCCTTTGCCTTTTGTTGGATTCCAGACAACTTGCCTATTGCACTGTGATGTTAAATTTTTTGTCTTTGTGTATGGGCCAAAGGGCAACCCAATCCTATCACTTTCTAATCAAATCAAATTGTATTTGTCACATGCGCCGAATACAACAGGCCTTACAGTGAAATGCTTACTTACAAGCCCTTAACCAACAATGCAGTTTTAAGTAAATACCTAAAAAAAAGTAAGAGATAAAAATAACAAATAATTAAAGAGCAGCAGTAAAATAACAATAGCAGAGCTATATACAGGGGGTATATGTACAGAGTCAATGTGCGGGGACACAAGTGTCTAATGCTTATACTTCCTATCAAAAGACGTGCAGGACAGAGCATACTTTTGTTATTGCCAGGAGTCGGGACATATTGTATGGTGGTATCCTTTTAGGAATGACTTTACCTGCACTTGATAACGGAAGCATTTCATGTCGGGTTGAATACCAGCAACTCTCTCCACTGAACATTTCCTGTCCCTACACTGAAACCCACTGCTTCACTCTGATGTCAGTGTACGTTAAATTGAAAACTTAAAGTTAGCCTTTTCCCACATTTAACTGGGGCCTATCTAGGGATGTGGCGGTCATGAAATTTTGTCAGCCATTGTTATGCAAAAAAAGACTGCTGGTCTCACAGGAACTGATCATTAATTAACATAACCATGTTGAGCATCTCCAGCCCTCCAAGCATACAAGCCACTGATGCGCCTTTGGAGCATCTACATTTAAAAAAGTCAAAGAATATATATTTAATATACACCATCACAATACATCCATTATTTATTTTAGGGAGGTTTAAAGAAACATTATGATATGAAGAAAATGTATTACAGAAGAACAGAATATGAGTTGGCATACTGTATGCTATGTGCCATGCCATAGGTTGTAGGCTTGTTCTTTTAGCTGTCAAGATATGTTATCAGTCCGGTGTGATTATTTTATATTGTATTATTTTTTATACTAAGAAGAATATAATTGAACTTAGCTGAATAAAATAGAAAGGATATTTTTCACATTACGGAGCAAATGCACATATGAATGTTGGGCGTAAAAGGGATCATTTGAAACAGGTCCTGTACACTAGTTTTCGAGTTATTTGGTGTTAGTGTGCATGATACAAACACTAGAAAGACTTAGAAATCAAAATGTATACAGTATGGGCTGCATGATGCAACTATAGGCTAATATACATATTTTTTTTTAAGAATGGCGCTGGAGGGTATGGCTGCTGTTTTACGGGCTCCTAACAAATTGTGCTATTTTGTGTGTTTTTTCGCATTGTTTGTAACTTATTTTGTGCATAATGTTGATGCTACCATCTCTTATGACCGAAAAGAGATTCTGGATATCAGAACAGCCATTATTCACCTTGAACTGGACAAAGCTATTGCTTTAATGAGTCTGAAGCAAAGGATATAATGTTTCTCCCAGACAAGGCCCAAATCCCCATCATTCACATGAAAAAACGAAGGAAATACAGGGGGTGGAGATCAGGGTGCCTTGTGAGAATTTGCCTGCGAGTGTGTAACCCGCCTCTACCATCTGTTCTATTAGCCAATGTGCAATCACTGGAGAATAAACAGGCTGAGCTCCGTTCGAGACTATCCTACCAACGGGACATTAAAAACTGTGAAATTATATTTCACCGAGTCGTGGCTGAGCAACACGGAAAATAAATGGTTGGCTGAGTTTTCTGTGCATCGGCAGGACAGTACAGCTACGTCCGGTAAGACGACGGGTGGGGTTGTGTGTCTTTTTGTCAATAACAGCTGGTACGCAATGTCTAATATTAAGGTAGTCTCGAGGTATTGCTCGCCTGAGGTAGAGTAACTCATGATAAGCTGTAGACCACACTATCTACCAAGAGAGTTTTCATCCTTATTTTTCGTAGCCGTCTATTTACCACCACAAACCGATGCTGGCACTAAGACCGCATTCAACGAGCTGTATAAGGCCATAAGCAAACAAGAAAATGCTCATCCAGAAGCGGCGCTCCTAGTGGCCGGGGACTTTAATGCAGACAAACTTAAATCCATTTTATCCTTTATTTAACTAGGCAAGTCAGTTAAGAACAAACTATTATTATTTACAATGACAGCTTACCAAAAGGCAAAAGGCCTCCTGCGGGGATGGGGGCTGGGATTTAAAAAAATATATATACTGCTCAAAAAAATAAAGGGAACACTTAAACAACACATCCTAGATCTGAATGAAAGAACCCATGGAGGTCTGGATTTGGAGTCACACTCAAAATTAAAGTGGAAAACCACACTACAGGCTGATCCAACTTTGATGTAATGTCCTTAAAACAAGTCAAAATGAGGCTCAGTAGTGTGTGTGGCCTCCACGTGCCTGTATGACCTCCCTACAACGCCTGGGCATGCTCCTGATGAGGTGGCGGATGGTCTCCTGAGGGATCTCCTCCCAGACCTGGACTAAAGCATCCGCCAACTCCTGGACAGCCTGTGGTGGATGGAGCGAGACGTGATGTCCCAGATGTGCTCAATTGGATTCAGGTCTGGGGAACGGGCGGGCCAGTCCATAGCATCAATGCCTTCCTCTTGCAGGAACTGCTGACACACTCCAGCCACATGAGGTCTAGCATTGTCTTGCATTAGGAGGAACCCAGGGCCAACCGCACCAGCATATGGTCTCACAAGGGGTCTGAGGATCTCATCTCGGTAACTAATGGCAGTCAGGCTACCTCTGGCGAGCACATGGAGGGCTGTGCGGCCCCCCAAAGAAATGCCACCCCACACCATGACTGACCCACCGCCAAACCGGTCATGCTGGAGGATGTTGCAGGCAGCAGAACGTTCTCCACGGCGTCTCCAGACTCTGTCACGTCTGTCACATGTGCTCAGTGTGAACCTGCTTTCATCTGTGAAGAGCACAGGGCGCCAGTGGCGAATTTGCCAATCTTGGTGTTCTCTGGCAAATGCCAAACGTCCTGCACGGTGTTGGGCTGAAAGCACAACCCCCACCTGTGGACGTCGGGCCCTCATACCACCCTCATGGAGTCTGTTTCTGACTGTTTGAGCAGACACATGCACATTTGTGGCCTGCTGGAGGTCATTTTGCAGGGCTCTGGCAGTGCTCCTCCTGCTCCTCCTTGCACAAAGGCGGAGGTAGCGGTCCTGCTGCTGGGTTGTTGCCCTCCTACGGCCTCCTCCACGTCTCCTGATGTACTGGCCTGTCTCCTGGTAGCGCCTCCATGCTCTGGACACTACACTGACAGACACAGCAAACCTTCTTGCCACAGCTCGCATTGATGTGCCATCCTGGATGAGCTGCACTACCTGAGCCACTTGTGTGGGTTGTAGACTCCGTCTCATGCTACCACTAGAGTGAAAGCACCGCCAGCATTCAAAAGTGACCAAAACATCAGCCAGGAAGCATAGGAACTGAGAAGTGGTCTGTGGTCCCCACCTGCAGAACCACTCCTTTATTGGGGTGTCTTGCTAATTGCCTATAATTTCCACCTGTTGTCTATTCCATTTGCACAACAGCATGTGAAATTTATTGTCAATCAGTGTTGCTTCCTAAGTGGACAGTTTGATTTCACAGAAGTGTGATTGACTTAGAGTTACATTGTGTTGTTGAAGTGTTCCCTTTATTTTTTTGAGCTGTATATATATATATATATATATATATATAGGACAAAACACACATCACAACAAGAGAGAGAACACAACACTACATAAAGAGAGACCTAAGACAACAACATATCAAGTCTGCAACACATGAAAACACAGCATGGTAGCAACACAACATAACAACAACATGGTAGCAACACATGGCAGCAGCACAACATGGTAGCAGCATAAAACATGGGGTGGCAGCGTAGCCTAGTGGTTAGAGTGTTGGACTAGTAAACGAAAGTTCCCCGAGCTGACAAGGTACAAGTCTGTTGTTCTGCCCCTTATCAAGGCAGTTAATCCACTGTTCCTAGGCCGTCATTGAAAATAAGAATTTGTTCTTAACTGACTTGCCTAGTTAAATAAAGGTAAAAAAAGGTACAAATATTATTGTGCACAGGCAAGAAGGTAGAGACAACAATACATCATGTAAGAGTGTCCATGATTGAGTCTTTGAATGAAGAGATTGAGATAAAACTGTTCAGTTTGAGTGTTTGTTGCAGCTCATTCCAGTCGCTAGCTGCAGCAAACTGAAAAGAGGAGCGACCCAGGGATGTCTGTGCTTTGGGGACAGAATGTGACTGGCAGAACGGGTGGAGGATGAGGGCTGCAGTAGATATCTCAGATGGGGGGAAGTGAGGCCTATAAATAAGCATCAACCAGTGGGTCTTGCAATGGGTATACAGAGAAGACCAGTTTGAAGAGGAGTATAGAGTGCAGTGATGTGTCCTATAAGGAGCATTGGTGGCAAATCTGATGGCCGAATGGTAAAGAACATCTAGCCGCTCAAGAGCACCCTTTCCTGCCGATCTATAAATTACGTCTCCGTAATTTAGCATGGGTAGGATGGTCATCTGAATCAGGGTTAGTTTGGCAGCTGGGGTGAAAGAGGAGCGATTACAATAGAGCAAACCAAGTCTAGATTTAACTTTAGCCTGCAGCTTTGATATGTGCTGAGAGAAGGAAAGTGTACTGTCTAGCCATACTCCCAAGTACGTGTATTAGGTGACTACCTCAAGCTCTAAACCCTCAGAGGTAGTCATCACATCTGTGGGGAGCTGGGCATTCTTCTTACCAAACCACATGACCTTTGTTTTGGAGGTGTTCAGAACAAGGTTAAGGGCAGAGAAAGCTTTTTGGACACTAAGAAAGCTTTGTTGTAGAGCGTTTAACAGAAAATCCGGGGAGGGGCCAGCTGAGTATAAGACATATAAATGAATGAGAGAGCTTCCTACTGCCTGAGCTATGTTGTTGATGTAAATTGAGAAGAGCATGGGGCCTAGGATCGAGCCTTGGGGTAACGCCTTGGTGACAGGCAGTGGCTGAGACAGCAGATGTTCTGACTTTATACACTGCACTCTTTGAGAGAGGTAGTTAGCAAACCAGGCCAAAGACCCCTCAGAGACACCAATACTCATTAGCCGGCCCACAAGAATGGAATGGTCTACCGTATCAAAAGCTTTGGCCAAGTCAATAGAAATAGCAGCACAACATTGCTTAGAATCAAGGGCAATGGTGACATCATTGAGGACCTTTAAGGTTGCATTGACACATCCATAACCTGAGCGGAAACCAGATTGCATAGCCGAGAGAATACTATGGACATCAAGAAAGCCAGACAGTTGAATGTTGACAAGTTTTCCTAACACTTTTGATAAACAGGGCAAAATAGAAATAGGCTTATAACAGTTAGGATCAGCTTGATCTCCCCCTTTAAATAAAGGACGAACTGTGGCTGCCTTCCAAGCAATGGGAACCCAGAAAGGAGAGACCGGTTAAAAAGGTTAGAGATATGATAGGGGCAGCAACCTTTAAGAAGGGTCTAAACCATCTGACCCAGATGGTTTTTTGGGGTCAAGTTTAAGGAGCTCCTTTAGCACCCCGGGCTCAGTGACCACCTGCAGAGAGGAACTTTGTAGCAGGGGGAAAGAGGGATGAGCGTCAGGGCTAGTCGCACTAGAAGGGGTGGGAGATGAGTAAATGTTGGATGCGCAAGGAGGCATGGTTGAGTCAAATAGGAATCCTGACTTAATGAAGTGGTGATTAAAGCGCTCAGCCGTGTGCTTCTTTTCAGTAACAACCACATCATCAACATTAAGGGACATGGGTAGCTGTGGAGGGTTTATTCTCCAGGTCTTTAACCATTTTAACCAGAACTTCTTGGGGTTATAACAATACCACTGAAAATATCAAAAAAGGTCCAAGCGTCGTTGAACTGATTCTATACCATTTTACAGAGGCCATTTTATGAAGGAAGGCTTGCTCATTAAAGTTTTTTACCAAGCATCTATGACAAATCAGGACAGGCCGTTTCACTGAGCTGCCAATTCAAACACAGGCTGTATTACAGTGATCACTAAGGTCATTACAGAAAATACCAGACTGATACCTATCAGGATTATTTGTGAGGATAACATCACGGAGAGTAGCCTTTTCTGAGTGTTTAGAGTCATACCATGTGGGATTGGTAATAATCTGAGAAAGATTTAGGGAGTCCCATTGCTTTAGGACTTAAAGCATGTCCCAGTGGTTTAAGCATGTCCCAGTTTAGATCACCTAGCAGGACAAATTCAGACTTAGTGTAAGGGGCCAGGAGAGAGCTTAGGGCAGGTAGGGTACAGGCCGGTACTGATGAAGGACAATAGCACCCAGCAACAGTCAACAAAGAGCTATTTGAAAGTTTAATGCTTAAAACCAGCAAATCAAAGTGTTTGGGGACAGACTTGGTGGAGACAATCGAGCACTGAAGGTGATCCTTCGTAAAGATAGCCGCTCCCCCACCTTTGGAAGATCTGTCTTGCCAAAAAAGGTTATAACCAGAAAGGTTACCATCAGTATTCAAAACACTCTTCCTTAACCACGTCTTTGTAATGACCAACACATCTGGATTTGAGCTGTGAACCCACACTTTCAATTAATCCATTTGAGGTAATAAGCTTCTAGTGTTAACGTTCAGAAAACCCAGGCTTTTACGAGAGCAGAAATCAGTGAAGTCGATTTGGGGCTAGCAACAGTAGATGGGCAACAATGTACATGCACATTTCCAGATACCTCATTTCTACCAGCATGTCACATGTGTAACCAGAGGAAAAAAAACTCTAGACCACCTTTACTCCACACACAGAGACGCGTACAAAGCTCTCCCTCGTACTCTATTTGGAAAATCTGACCATAATTCTATCCTCCTAATTTCTGCTTACAAGCAAAAACTAGAGCAGGAAGTACCTGTCACTCGCTCAATACTTAAGTGGTCAGATGACGCAGATGCTACGCTACAGAACTGTTTTGCTAGCACAGGTTGGAGTATGTTCTGGGATTCATTCAATGGCTTTGAGGAGGATACCACCTCAGTCACCGGCTTCATCAATAAGTGCATTGACGATGTCATCCCCACAGTGACCGTGCATACATATTCCAACCAGAAGCCATGGATTACAGGCAACATCCGCACCGAGCTAAAGGCTAGAGCTGCCGCTTTCAAAGAGCGGAACACTAATCCGGACGCTTATAAGAAATCCTGCTATGCTCTCAGACAAACCATCAAAGAGGCAAAGCATCAATACAGGACTAAGATTGAATCCTACTACACCGGCTCTGATGCTTGTCGGATGTGGCAGGGCTTGCAAATTATTACAGACTACAAAGGGAAACCCAGCCGCAACCTGCCCAGATCCTCAAAAAGTTCCACAGCTGCACCATTGAGCGCATTCTGACCGGTTGCATCACCGCCTGGTATGTCAACTGGTCGGCATCCGACCGTAAGGCGCTACAGAGGGTAGTGCTTATAGCCCAGTACATCACTGGGGCCAAGCTTCCTGCCATCCAGGATCTATATACTAGGTGGTGTCTGAGGAAGGCCCAAAAAATTGTCAAAGACTCCAGTCACCCAAGTCATAGACTGTTCTCTCTGCTACTGCACAGCGAGCGGTACCGAAGCGTCAAGTCTAGGTCCAAAAGGCTACTTAACAGCTTCTACCCCCAAGCCATAAGACTGCTGAACAATGAATCAAATGGCCACTCAGACTATTTGCATTGACCCCCCCCCACCCCACCCCTTTTGTTTTTATACTGCTGCTACTCGCTGTTTATTATCTATGCATAGTAATTTTACCCCTACCTACATGTACAGATTACCACGACTAACCTGTACTCCCGCACATTAACTCGGTACCAGTACCCCCTGTATATAGCCTCTTGTGAGGCGTCTGTTTCTCAAACTAGACTCTCTATTGTACTTGTCCTCTTGCTCAGTTGTGCACCGGGGTCTCCCACTCCTCTTTCTATTCTGGTTAGGACCAGTTTGCGCTGTTCTGTGAAGGGAGTAGTACATAGCGTTGTACCAGATCTTCAGTTTCTTGGAAATTTCTCGCATGGAATAGCCTTCATTTCTCAGAACAAGAATAGACTGATGAGTTTCAGAAGAAAGTCTTTGTTTCTGGCCATTTTGAGTCTGTAATCAAAGCCACAAATGCTGATGCTCCAGATACTCAACTAATCTAAAGAAGGCCAGTTTTATTGCTTCTTTAATCAACACAATAGTTTTCAGCTGTGCTAACATAATTGCAAAAGGGTTTTCTAATGATCAATTAGCCTTTTAAAATGATAAACTTGTGTTAGCTAACACAACGTGCCATTGGAACACAGGAGTGATGGTTGCTGATAATAGGCCTATGTACGCCTATGTAGATATTCCATTAAAACTCAGCTGTTTCCAGCTACAATAGTCATTTACAATATTAACAGTGTCTACACTGTATTTATGATCAATTTGTTATTTTATTAATAGACAAAAATGTGCTTTTCTTTCAAAAACAAGGACATTTCTAAGTGACCCCAAACTTTTGAACGGTAGTGTACATGCATGCACACACACACACACACACACACACACACACACACAAACAGAACGATTCTCTCTCCACACTGTTTGTGTGAAGGCTGCTGCTAAAGCAGATGGCCTCATTAGTGTTGTGCTTGTCGTCTTTAAACATGAAGCTGCCTGTCGCACACCAATCACCACTGGCCTGAGGCAGACTTCAGGGACCCGACATGCCACTGCTAACCTTCAGCACTGTACTGGAACATTACAGTGGGGCTCTGTAGAAGGGCTCTGTAGAAAGGCTCGTGTGTCCAAAATGGAACCGTATTCCTTATAGAGTGCACTACTTTTGACCAGGGCCCATAGGGGATTGAGTCTCTTTCTCCCTTTCCCAATATATTGTTAGCTTTAAGTCATGTGCGTAAATAATAGTGCTTCACATCCTGCGATTGTTTACAACTTCTTAAAAAAAGCTATCTGAGGTAGCTGTAGAAGCAATACATTGTTAATGTACTGTATTTTGTTGATACTGTTCCATTGTTACACTATGCACATGAAATGCATGAATACATGTCTTGTTCTAATTTTCAGTTGTCTTGAATGCAATATAGTAGAGTATCCATATTTGACAGGCTTGTTGTTTTGAAATGCCAGGATCTGTCGTGAAATTCAAAACTGACAACTGCCTCAATTCTTTGACAGTTCTTTTCTCTTGCAGGCTTCCTTATGCGGGGTACTTTGGCGGGGTTTCCGGACTGAGCAAAAAACAGTTTCTCAAGATCAATGGATTCCCCAACGAGTACTGGGGCTGGGGAGGAGAAGATGACGACATCTATAACAGGTAAGACTGCAGGGCAGAAAAATACATTTATAAAAACTCCCATCAATCCCAGCACCATACCAGAAAATGAATGCAGCCATTTTATTTGACATTTCAATTATACATGTAGCTGATTCAGTAGTTTGTATATTAGGCAGAAAAACTATACTACCAAGGTCATTGCGCCAGTATTAGTCATTGCTACAAAGTGCCTGTACTTTAGAAGCTTTGAATTATTTAATGCGGATAACATTTTAAAGGCACAGATTATATATTACAAGAGTGAAGTGGGCACAGCTACATGTCTTGTTAAACGCAAAATGTATGCTTGGCCTGTCATTTGACTTTATCATTGAAGTAGATTTTTTTCTTGAATTTCAAGACAGAAAGTCATTGTTCATCCCGACCACGTTATCTCTCAGTGCTGCTTGCAGACGGTCCTGATTTCAAAGTATACGTTTTTGTCAAACGATAGAGCAGCAGTTTCTCATTTTACTGGCACTTGTTTTAGAGGAGAATAGATCGCTCTTTCATTTTATCTATCATCTTCCCTCTAGCTCGCGAGATATGTGACTTCCACCATTCCATCTATGAACCCAACTCTGTTCCCAAAGTGATAACACAAAACACAAAATAGGTAAATAGAGTGTTTGGAATTGGCCCCTTTCCGTGGGACGGTATACGGTGATTACTGCATCACAGATAGAGGCTGGCAGGATGTGCATTATGCGATAAAAGGAATCTTTCTTTGTGTGTGTCTGCCCCAAGCCCTCGCATCTGAAGAGAAGACATGATTGGAGGGAGGATGTTGGGGGAGTAAAAACTTTCATAGCTTGATGGTAGCTGCAGTAGAGTTGATCCATTAAGATTTCCCCAGAGATGCTTCCTTCAACAGACCAATTTCTTCCAGTAGATGATGTGAAATGCGCTGGGATATTATCCTACCCCATGCTGCACCCAATACATGAGTGTGAAAGGCTAAAGTCAACGTTGTAGACACCAAAATAAGCATATAAAAAGAGCATGAAGGTTGTCTTTCATTGAAATCCAGAACCTTTTCAAGGCGCACTTGTTTTAAAGCCGTTTTATATAAAGCAATTTGAAATGCCCCTGAATATACACTGGATCTCATGGCCAGGCAGGTACTGATGGTGATACCTGGTGTTAGGCTAGCATGCAGCAGTGAGTAGACTCCGGCTGCGGCCCAAATGGCAACCTATTTCCTATACACGTCGTGCATTACTTTTGACCAGGGCACATAGGGCTCTGGTCAAAAGTAGTGCACTATATAGGGAATAGGGTGCCATTTGGGATGCAGCCTCGAACTGGTCTGTGACTGGGGTGGTGGTGAAGGTCTCTTCCCCAGGCACCCAGGGAGATGGTGATGTGTGAGTGATGGGGTCTGTTGCTAGTGTCTCTCTTGCTCTTGTTCCGCTGGCTCCTTCCCCTGGGTTCGCTGCAACAATACACGGCATCTTCGCCCAAATTGTGGCCTGCCAACACAATCACAGCACGTGGGAGTCCATGTCCCTGTTCAGTGCCCATGCCCACAGTCTCTGTTGATCGGAGGTCCATGGGTGCCGGAGTGAAGGGATGTCAGTGACAGCACTCTTCCCTCTAACACTAGAAGCACTGAGGCAGTCATTTTGATTGCATATGAATTTAAAATGGGAAAATCATGCCCCCCTCCACCCTTGTCTTTTCCTTAATAAGTCTATTTAACACACGTATGTTGTCAGAATTTTGATATTCCGGACAGAATTTGTATTAAAAGCAGTTTTTAGAGGATGTGTCCCCCCCTGCCCCTCATTCACCGGCAGTTAGCTGATGGCCCATCAAAACTACATCTTAACCATATTGAAACTAATTTCGCACATACAGTATAACAATAGAATTAGCCTAAAGACAAGATGGAATTGACAGTAGTCTGATGGGTGACAATATCATCAATTGTCAAATTGAAGAGATGGTCCAGTGCAGCTTGGAATTGCACAGAGGCAGGGAAACGGAGTGCCAAAAAGTGACAATTTAAAATCCTCCTACAGTCACAAGCAGGTAAGACATTTTATTTCTATATAGAGAAAGTGAGAAACAAGGTTATTATAGTAAACTGAAACTAAAACAGAAACTAATTATAAAAAATGTATTTAGTCAAATAAAATAATTAAAAAAACAGTTTGAAAAACTAAAACTATACTGAAACTATTATCTTTGACTCCAAACCAAACTAAAATTCAATAAAACCATCATGAATTATGTTCAGTTGTAGTTTTTAGATTTTTAACTTTGGCCAAAAATGTAATGGGATTTTAAAGCTTTTGGGGGGTTTTCAAGCTACTGAATCTGGTGGGTAAATAATGCCAGGAGATGGCGATGTTACAAATAGGGCTAGTTTATGCGTCACTATTAGTTTCTCGAGACAGACAGTTTGCTTGCCTAGCTTACGATGCTCCAAGGTATGGAATATATGTGTCTACATTACTATCACTAGCTAACAGGTGAAGTATCGGCTAGGTAGCTAACTTGAATCTTCTTACATGTCCTACTGAGGTGAAAAAGCATTGGAGAGGTGTAAACATGGGCGAGATAGTGTTTCCTTCCATCATATTTATTGCACCAGTCAGCGCTATTCCTTTTAAAAACAAGCCACATTGAGAATGAGTTTGTAATTGAAAGGGCCAATCAACAATTGAAACAATAACAAAGTGTAATCCCCGCCACTGTTTCTGTAAAAGCTGAGGGATGGGGCTGGAAAAATGTGGTGTCTCTCTTGTTGTGATGTGTGTTTTTTCATATCTTTGTTTTTATTTTTTTATTTTTAAACCCAGGCCCCATACCTGCAGGAGGCCTTTTGGTAGGCCATCATTGTAAATAAGAATTTGTTGTTAACTGACTTGCCTAGTTAAATAAAGGTTAAATAACATTTTTAAAAATATGTAACCACTCTAATAAATCATAGACAGAAGTATTGTTGCAAGGACTAACCATCTACGATATAAAAAAAATATTTAACCATGGGCTGTATTCAATCCATATCGCGGAAGTTCAGCGTCGCAGCATGATTGAAATTTAAAGGCAATGTTCGTAGACTGAATTCACGGTAAACGCTGCATATGTCGGCTCAATCGGAAATTACATTTCTATCGTGCCATCTGTAATGCTTCAGCAATACAGATTGAGTAGAGCCCCATGTTTTGACGCTTTACAGTGTCCGTTTACTTTTTTTTTTTACAAACATTGGAGTAAAACAAGCTTATATTTTGGGTTCTGATGGGGAACGACACATGAACTACGCTCATGAAATAATTTATAAGTTCTATTCTTCAAGAATCAATGGGTACATATCATTCATTTATACGTCCAAAAATGGATATAGCAACTGCTGATTGCCACTTTAAACCTAACTTAACCTATGACCTGACCCATCACCTTATTATTACTGTTGCAAGAATTGACATAACAAACACACCGACAACTATGCAACACAAACTGCTTCTAGCTTGGCCCACTCATGATTTCTGTCGCTAAGACTAAAACTGAAACGAATTATAAATATTTTTTATACAACTGAATCTAAATAAAAGCTACCAAATCAAGTCTGAAAACTAATTGAAACTAAACTAAATTCCAAATAAAAATCGAATAGAAATAAAAATGAGTATAAAAAAATAAAACTATAATGACCTTGGAGAGAAAGATCAGATTCCGAGGTTTCCAAAACACTTACCTTTGCCAAATATAAAATTGAAGAGATGAGTTCTATTTAAAAATGTAACTTTTTCCAAGAATAACAGCTGTTCGATGCACTCCACACGTGAGCATGTGGCAGCATATAGCCCAGGCTACTAATCAAAGACTAATAACATAATACAACTTAAAATATGCTATTGTGTTCTTTTGAAATACATTTTCTTAGTTC